>NC_092343.1:84205000-84362500 GCF_046630445.1 Rutidosis leptorrhynchoides
TTTTGACGGGTCGTTACAGTTGGTATCCGAGCTTGAGGTCATAGGGAACCAGAAATTACATTAGTGTGTTTAACTGGTAATTGTTAGGATGCATTAGTGAGTCTGGACTATGACCATATTTGTTTTTACTGAATTTTGCTTATCATTTGGTCAAAAACATTATATGTGATATATTTATATGCTAACGTAATTGTTGTTTCAATTATGTGATAGATGACTTCTTCTAATCCTATCATTTTGTACGACTCGGAATCGGACACTGAATCTATTCTATCCACAACTGGAAAGGGCGTTCCAATACCTATTAAAGAAGAAATTGTGTTAGCCGGGGAATCTCAACTCCCGGTAAACCCAGAGGAGGTTTCAGCTCCACCAAACTCTAGTTTTCCGGAGCCACAGTATCGTTGGCATGGACCCATGATTCCTGGAGTAAACGAGGATCGTCCATTTCTAAACAAATATGGACATTGGTCCAGATATACCGTCGACGGGCGGGTTGTGCCGATTACGCCTGGCAGATTTCGGTTCATGCCCACCGGTACATATTCTCGCAGTTCGTCATCATATTCTCCTACACATGACTCAGACAGTTCGTCATCAGACGAGATCAGTAAGGAGGAGGATTTCGCTAATGAAATAAAAGAGATCACTAAGGAGAAATTCCAACTTGCTATAGATAATAAAAACAACCACAATAATAAAAAGTCCTTAATTATTAAAAAGGAAGAGGACCATTCGATCCGTAACCACCCTTATTATATTAAACCCACTGAGGCAGCGGGTACCTCAAAACCCCAACCAAAAATAAAATACACTGCCAGAATGTCTGTCGGACCATGTGCACACAAACAATTGGCAGAGAGAACCAAATGGGAAGAAGTTTCTGATAGTTCTGAATAAACGACCTCGCAACCATAAATCTTCCATGCGCTATTCTATTGCTTATGTGTGCTACTCTATCTTGTTATGTAGAATAATCATATGTAAAATATCGGTATTGTATGGTATTGTATTATTTTGGTTTATTAATAATAAATGCATGGAATGATTATTTGTATTATTAATACTTATTATTATTATTACATAATAACGTAGTAACTCGCTATAATTTTTTATAGTGGAATATTATTAGGATTTTAGTAGTTAATTCCTTGTACTAGCTATTATGTATGAACTTAACGGGTAGGTAATACCCTAGAAATAATTATAAAATGCTAATAAGAAGAAAAGGCTTTTATAATAATCGGTTCATATTATTAATATGCTACGATTAACTATTGACAACTCATTTTACCTATAATATTCTATATGATTAAATTATATCTGTTGTGTTTATTGAAGAAACATGTCTCAAATGTCGGATGCTGAGTTTGAGCAACTATTCGAGAAACGTGTGAATGAAAGAATTGCTGCAGCCGAGGCAGCAAAAGCAACAACCGAAGCAGCAGCCAAAGCAGCAGCCGTAAACACAAACTCACGAAACGGATGCTCATACAAAACTTTTCAAGGATGCAAACCACAGACGTTTAGTGGAACCGAGGGACCAGTCGGTCTAACCCGATGGTTTGAAAAGATGGAGTCCGTTTTCAAAATCAGTAATTGTGCGAACGGAGACAAGTCAAAGTATACTTCGTGCACGTTGCAAGACGGTGCACTTACTTGGTGGAACAATTATGCTAAAGCAGAAGGAATAGATACGGCATATGATATCTCTTGGGAAGAACTGAAAAAGATGCTAATCGAGGAGTACTGTCCTCGAAACGAGATCAGAAAAATGGAATCTGAGTTACGTAATCTGAAGGTTATCGGCGCGAATCTCAATAACTATGAAAAGCGTTTCATGGAACTAGCCTTGTTGTGTCCCGAATTGGTGCCAAACGAGAAACGAAAGATAGAAATGTATATTGACGGTTTATCGATCAATATCAAAGGAAATGTTACATCGTCCAAACCGAATACGATGCAGAAAGCCATGACAATGGTACACCAACTCATGGACCAGATCACAGAGAGTTCGATTAAGGCACCAATTACCGAAGTCAAGACAACTGAAGGAAAGAGGAAATGGGAAGACTATAAGGGCAAAAGTACTCAACTGAAGAAACAAGAAACTTTTAAAGGTAAACAAGATGGGGCAACTGCAAGTCCAAACTATAAGGGACCCCATCCGTTCTACAAAAGATGTTACACACATCATGCAGTTTATTGCCAAGTGGTCTGTGACAAGTGCAACAAGAAAGGACATGTGGCGAAAGATTGTTATGCCACCATTTCTGAAGTAAAGACAAAATCGACCGATGTCAAGAAATGTTATGGATGCGGGAAGTCTGGTCACTTTATAAATCAATGCCCTGATAAGGAGAAGAACAAAGAACCCGCACGTGGGAGGGCATTTAATGTTAGTGCCAGTAAAGCACGTGAGGATCCTAATCTTGTCACGGGTACGTTTACCGTTAATAATCAACTAGCTTCTATTATGTTTGATACGGGTGCTGATAGAAGTTATATGTGTAAAGACTTTAGTTTTAAACTAAAATATGCATCATTACCTCTAGACGATAAATATACTATTGAATTAGCTAATGGTAAACTGATAAAAGTCGATAAAATTTGCCATGGTTGCGAAATGAATCTCGCTGGTGAAACCTTCAAAATTGATTTGATACCCGTAGAATTAGGAAGTTTTGACGTAATCGTTGGCATGGACTGGATGTCCAAAACAAGAGCGGAAGTTGTTTGCGCTGAGAAAGCAATCCGCATCCCTCGTAAGGATGAAACGTCATTAATGATTTATGGGGAGAAGAGCAACTCAAAGCTGAACTTTATCAGCTGTATGAAGGCCCAGAAACTTATAAGAAAAGGTTGTTATGCTATTCTGGCACACGTAAAGAAGATCGATACTGAAGAAAGAAGCATTAATGACATGCCGGGTGTAAGAGAATATCCCGGAGTATTTCCAGAAGAATTACCGGGGCTACCTCCACACAGATGTGTAGAATTCCAGATTGATCTCATACCGGGAGCTGCACCTGTAGCCCGATCTCCATATAGACTTACACCTTCAGAAATGCAAGAATTACAAGACCAGTTGCAAGAATTATCGGACCGTGGATTTATTCGTCCTAGTTTTTCACCTTGGGGTGCTCCTATTCTGTTCGTCAAGAAGAAGGATGGATCTATGAGAATGTGCATAGATTACCGAGAATTAAACAAATTAACGATCAAGAATCGGTACCCATTACCGATGATTGATGATTTGTTTGATCAATTGCAAGGATCAAGTGTTTATTCCAAGATTGATCTACGCTTCGGATATCATCAGCTGAGAGTGAAGGAAGAAGATGTTCCTAAAACCGCGTTCAGAACCCGTTACGGTCACTATGAGTTTCTAGTCATGCCTTTTGGATTAACTAATGCTCCAGCAGTATTCATGGATCTAATGAATCGCATCTGTAGACCGTATTTAGACAAATTTGTCATTGTTTTTATCGACGACATATTGATTTACTCGAAGAACAAGGAAGAACATAAGCAACACTTAAGACTGGTACTAGAGATACTCAAGAAAGAAGAATTGTACGCAAAATTTTCGAAGTGTGATTTCTGGTTACAAGAAGTACAATTTTTGGGACATGTTGTTAGTAAACATGGAATTAAAGTTGACCCTGCCAAGATCGAAGCCATTAGTAAATGGGAAACACCGAAGACTCTAACAGAAATCCGCCAATTCTTAGGTCTTGCTGGTTACTACCGAAGATTCATTCAAGATTTCTCTAGAATCGCCAAACCCTTAACTTCATTGATTCAAAAGGGAAAGAAGTACGATTGGTCCACGGAACAGGAATCCTCATTCCAGTTATTAAAGAAGAAGTTAACGTCTGCACCCATTTTGTCATTACCAGAAGGAAATGATGATTTCGTGATCTATTGTGACGCTTCGCACCAAGGTTTAGGATGTGTATTAATGCAACGCACAAAAGTTATCGCATATGCCTCACGACAACTAAAAATTCATGAAAAGAACTATACGACACACGATTTGGAACTTGGAGCTGTAGTTTTTGCACTCAAAATATGCAGACACTATCTATATGGCACCAAGTGTACAGTGTACACCGACCATAAGAGTCTTCAGCATATTTTTGATCAAAAACTACTCGATATGAGGCAACGTCGCTGGGTAGAGTTGTTAAACGATTACGATTGTGAAATCCGTTACCACCCCGGAAAGGCTAATGTTGTAGCTGATGCCCTAAGTCGAAAAGAAAGAGTAAAACCTCTTAGGGTCCGAGCTTTGAATATTACAATTCGTACTGATCTCACAAAGCAAATTCAAGCAGCACAGTTAGAAGCTTTAAAAGAAGAAAACGAAAAAGGTGAAATGAGTAAAGGGTTAGAAAAACAACTTGAAGTAAAAGCCGATGGAACCCTGTATTTTGCTGGTAGGATATGGGTACCAAGACATGGTAACCTAAGGCAACTAATACTAGATGAAGCACACAAAATGAGGTACTCAATTCACCCAGGAAATGGGAAAATGTACCACAATCTCAAGAAGTTCTATTGGTGGCCTAATATGAAGACAGAAATTGCTACTTATGTAAGCAAATGTTTGACGTGTGCAAAGGTTAAAGCTGAGCACCAAAAGCCGTCAGGATTACTGCAACAACCAGAAATTCCGTAGTGGAAATGGGAAAGAATAACCATGGATTTCATTACGAAATTGCCAAGTACTGCAAGTAGTCATGATACTATTTGGATAATAGTTGATCGTATAACTAAATCAGCTCACTTCCTACCAATAAAGGAGATAGACAGTATGGAGAAATTAGCACGCCTATATTTGAAGGAAGTAGTTTCCAGGCATGGTGTACCCATCTCCATCATATCTGATCGCGACACCCGATTCACATCACGTTTTTGGCAATCATTACAAAAAGCATTGGGAACTCGATTAGATATGAGCACCGCTTATCACCCACAGACAGATGGTCAAAGTGAAAGAACAATACAAACATTGGAAGACATGTTACGGGCATGCGTGATTGACTTTGGAACCAGTTGGGATCGACACTTACCGTTGGCAGAATTTTCATACAATAATAGCTATCATACGAGCATCAACGCAGCGCCATTTGAAGCACTTTACGGTAGAAAGTGCAGATCTCCTATCTGTTGGAGTGAAGTAGGAGAAAGATAACTTACTGGACCAGAAATTATTCATGAAACCACCGAAAAGATCATTCAAATACAACAGCGATTGAAAACGACCATGAGTCGCCAAAAGAGTTATGCTGATGTAAGAAGAAAACCGCTAGAATTTCAAGTGGGCGACAAAGTCATGTTGAAAGTGTCACCCTGGAAAGGCGTAGTACGATTCGGTAAACGAGGAAAGTTAAGTCCTAGGTACGTACGACCCTTTGAAATCACAAAAAGAGTTGGAACAGTTGCTTATCGATTAAAGCTACCGCAAGAACTTAGTAGTGTTCACAACACATTTCACGTGTCAAATTTGAAGAAATGTTTAGCTGAAGAGGATGTCGTAATTCCTCTTGATGAAATACGAATCAATGATAAACTCCATTTTATCGAAGAACCTGTTGAAATCATGGACCGTGAGGTCAAACAATTAAAACAAAGCAAAATACCGATAGTTAGGGTTCGTTGGAACGCTAGACGAGGACCCGAGTTTACTTGGGAACGTGAGGATCAAATGAAGCAAAAGTATCCACATTTGTTCACTGATATCGCTCATGAAACAGGTACTACTCAAAATTTCGGGACGAAATTTTCTTTAACGGGGAGGTTATGTGATGACCCGAAAATTTTTGACTAATTTAAACCAATTCTCTATATGATTTAATACTATGTAAATATACATATATATATATATGTATGTATATATATATATATATATATATATATATATATATATATATATATATATATATATATATATATATATATATATATATATGTACAAGTAAAAATGACTTTGCTACAGTAAAACACTATTTTGCTACAGTAAAACACTATTTGCTACAGTGAAACCGTATTTTGCTACAGTCTACAGTGATTTGCTACAGTAAACACTATTTGCTACAGTACACACTATTTGCTACAGTGAACACTATTTGCTTCAGTGAACACTATTTGCTTCAGTAAACACTATTTGATGTCGACGAACTAGCAAACAAAAACGGAAAAGGCGGCCATGTGATTGCATGGCAAAAACACTGAAAACTCATGCGATCGCATGAGCTACAGTAAATCGAAAAGTACTATAAAAGGTCAGTTTTGCTCGACGAATTTTTCATAATCATTTCTGTACGTAAATTTTAAATTTATATTTATAATTATAATTTTAATTTTAAGTTTAATAATAATAAAGTATATTCGAGGGTATTTTTAATTCGGGTTTCAAACCGTTTTAAAATAAGGAAATATTGGGTATTGTTCGGGGTATTGTTCTTGAATCCAAGACCAACCATACAGTCGTCTACCATCATTACGTCTACGCAATTTGCCTACATTATTGAATCGCAATATTGAACTGTGAGTTATAGTCTCCCTTTTTAAATACTTTAAATATTTTTGGGCTGAGAATACATGCAATTTATTTTAAACGCAATACGACACAAGTACATACAAAATTCTACACTGAGTTAAACCGAAAATCCCTTAGCTTTGGTAACTAGTAGCTTCCAGTACATAGGATATGGACTGGTGGGCGCGAATAATTGTATATGGATCCATAGGGCTTGACATCCCCGTCCGAGCTAGAGCGCTACCCTTTTAGCGGACGTATGTTATTTGAGTTTAAGACACGTTGGTTTGTGTGTATTAAAACGAATGGGGTAATTATCACTATAGCATTAAGTTTAGTTACCAGGGTGCTCTGTTACGTAGAATCTATTGATAAACTTTTGATGAAATCTTGTGGTCTATCTTTATATATGTTTATGACTCGAGCAATTAAACCTATAACTCACCAACATTCGTGTTGACTTTTTAGCATGTTTTATTCTCACGTCCTTAGACTGCTTCCGCTGTGATGTTCTTGTTGCCTGCATGGAGTCTCTCATGCTTTGTACAAAGTTTATTGCATTCAAAATAAAACTGCGTTGTGTAATAAATAATTGGACTGTGAAGTCAACCTGTAAATTAAAGACTTATGTATTTTGGGGTTTTGCTTATACTTAAGCACTCGCCCACATGTTTATAACTTTCTATGTTTAGAAAGTCACTTATTTTAATGAATGCAATATTTTATCAAAACGTATCATATAGAGGTCAAAACCTCACTGTGGAATCAATGATTAACGTGCTGCGTCAATAGCGATTTTGACGGGTCGTTACACTAACTTTCCTCGTTTTCGAAACCGAATAACACCTTTCCATGGCAAAACTTTAAGCATCACCATGTCGCCTTCTTGGAATTCGATAGGTCGTCTTCGTTTGTCAGCATATGACTTTTGTCTATCTTGAGCCTTTTTCAAATGAGCTCGAATCATATCGATCTTGCTATTCGTCTCTAAAACCAAATCGGTAATCCCGATTTCTCTTTGACCCACTTCACCCCAACAAATGGGAGTTTGACACCTTCGCCCATAAAGCCTCTCATACGGTGGCATTCCAATACTAGTATGATAACTATTATTGTACGAGAATTCCACCAACGGTAGGTGCTCATCCCAACTACCACCGAAATCGATATTACACGCCCGTAACATATCCTCCAATGTTTGATTGGTACGTTCGGTTTGACCGTCCGTTTGAGGATGATACGCCGTGCTAAATTTCAATTGTGTACCCATATCTTCATGAAACTTTTCCCAAAACCGAGATGTGAAACGGGTATCTCGATCAGAAATAATAGATATAGGAACCCCATGCCTTGATATCACTTCCTTGATGAACAACTTAGCCAAAGTCTCCAATGATATCGCTTCCCGAATGGGAAGAAACAAGGCACTCTTCGTCAACCAATCAACTATCACCCAAATCGAATCAAATTGGGTTCTCGCCGTCCTTGGTAACTTTGTAATAAAATCCATGGTAATGTGCTCCCATTTTCATTTCGGGATGTCTAACGGTTGTAACATACCATACGGCTTTTGGTGTTCGGCTTTAACTTGCAAACATGTGACGCATTGTTCAACATACTTTACAACATCACGTTTCATGCCCGGCCACCAATACTCCTTTTTTAAATCAAGGTACATTTTCGTCGTGCCCGGATGAATGGAATATCTTGACTTATGTGCTTCATCAAGTAGCATTCGTCGGAAATCTCCCATTCTAGGCACCCACACTCGTCCTTGAAAGGACAACAAACCATGCGGGCCTAAGGTAATAGACTCCGTTTGGCCCACGATTCGTTTCTCATGTTTGTTGTTAACAAAAGCTTCAATTTGAGTCTCACCAAGCTTTACAAGAAAATCGTTAGTAATAATCATGCGTAACGATCCTACTCGTATCGCCGGATGTTGACTCTTTCGACTCAATGCATCAGCGACCACATTCGCCTTGCCCGAATGATAAAGTATTTCACAATCATAATCTTTTACTACGTCCATCCATCTACGTTGACGATAATTCAAATCTCTTTGATCAAAAAGATGTTTTAGGCTCTTGTGATCCGAATAAATCGTACACTTAACACCATACAAGTAATGGCGGCAAATTTTCAACGCATGCACAACCGCCGCCAACTCAAGATCATGAGTCGGATATCTTGTTTCGCGTTCCTTTAACTGTCGAGAGGAATAAGCGATGACTTTACCTCTTTGCATTAGAACACACCCGAGCCCATTTAAAAACGCATCACAATAAACCGTCATGTCTTCTACACCTTCCGGCAATACTAACACCGGAGCTTGGCATAACTTCTCTTTTAACAATTGAAAAGCAATTTCTTGATCGTTCTCCCAATTAAATCTAGCATTCTTTCTCGTCAATTTCGTCAATGGAGAAGCAATCTTAGAAAAGTCTTGGATAAACCGACGGTAATAACCGGACAATCCGAGAAAACTTCGGATTTTCGTAGGCGTAGTCGGTTGTCCCCAACTCTTCACTGTCTCTATCTTCCCCGGGTCTACTTGTATACCTTCTTTATTCACAATATGACCAAGGAATTGAACTTCCCTTAGCCAAAACTCACATTTGGAGAGTTTAACATACAAATTCTCCTTCCGTAATGTCTTCAACACACCGCGCAAATGGTGTTCATGTTCCTTCATACTCTTCGAATAGATAAGTATGTCGTCAATGAACACGATTACTGACTTGTCCAACATAGGTTGACACACTCGGTTCATAAGATCCATGAATGCCGCCGGTGCATTCGTAAGACCAAAAGGCGTAACTACAAACTCAAAATGCCCGTAACGCGTTCGAAAGGCCGTTTTCTCAATATCTTCCTCACGGACCCGCATTTGGTGATAGCCGGACCGTAGGTCGATCTTAGAGAAATAAGTTGCACCTTGGAGTTGGTCAAACAAATCGTCAATCCGAGGCAATGGATAACGATTCTTTATCGTCACTTTATTCAACTCCCGATAATCGATGCACATCCGCATACTACCGTCCTTCTTTTTCACGAATAAAACCGGAGCGCCCCATGGCGAAGCACTCGGTCGAATAAAACCCTTCTCAAGTAACTCTTGGGTTTGATTTAACAATTCTTGCATTTCAGTTGGCGCTAAACGATAAGGAGTTTTAGCAATAGGAGTAGCACCCGGAACCAACTCAATGCGAAATTTAACTTGTCTTTCCGCCGGAACACCCGTCAACTCATCCGGAAAAACGTCTTCGAATTCACAAACCACCAAAATTTCACGAATGGATGGTGGCTCTTCACAAGTATCAACTACATGAGCAAGAAAAGCCATACCACCACTGTTAAGAAAACGACGTGCCCGTGCAAGAGTGCATAACGGTACAAGTCTTCTCCGTCTCTCACCATGAATAATTAGTTCTCCCCCACTTGGGGTCTTTACCCTAATAGACTTTTCATGGCATGCAATATCGACTCTATAACGATCGAGCCAATCCATACCAATGACAACATCAAACTCACCCAAAGTCATCGGAATGAGATCAATTTTAAACATTTAGAAATCGAACACAATATCACAATCATTACAAACATCAACCCCTAGCACCGTCTTACCATCCGCTATTTCGACTTCTACCGGATGACTTAGCTTAGCTAGTGGTTTATCTAACTTATTCACAAATCTTGGAGACATAAACGACAAATTAGCACCACTATCAAAAAGTATCCTTGCCGGATTAGAGTTAACCATAAAAGTACCTGAGACAACTTCGTTAGATTGCTTGGCCTCATCATTGGTCATTAAGTAGTTACGACCCCTAGCCGTACATGCCGCCTTCTCTAGCTGCTTAACATTATCATTGCACAAATCGGGATACTCCCACTTTCGATGCCCTTCTTTATTACAATTGAACCAAGTGGGCTTGTTTCCGGAAGATGGGTTCGGGCAATCACGAGCCATATGACCCGTTTGTCCACAATTGTAACACGTATAAGAAAAACCCCCGGAAGCGCCCTTCTTCACGCTATTAACACTTTCGAAACCCTTCTTGTTCTTGTTCTTTTTGTTCGGAAAGTTAGAATGACTAAAACCTTCAAACTTTCTCTTGGAAAAAGAGAAATCACTTCTTTTTGGAACTTCCGGTTCGAAACCCCGAGCCAATTCAAATAATTCGTCAAAAGACTTAGCCATTCCCTGACTAATCTTACCCTTCAACTCATCGTTCATGGTACGGTAGAAATCTTGCTTCAACTTGTGATCATCACCAATATACTCCGGACAAAAACGAGTCTTTGCCAAGAAAGTAGACTTGAGAGTAACCAAGTCCATTGAACCTTGTCGCAAATTGTGCAAATCGTCCCAGATTTTATCAAGGTCGGAAGGAGTTCGGTATTCTTTGAAAAATTCCTTTTTAAACTCTTCCCACGTCAAGCTCATGCATTGCTCTTCCCCATATAATTGGATTTTATTATCCCACCACATCTTCGCCTCTTCACGCAACATGCTAGAACCGTACCTCGCTTTCTTCTCGGGAGGACATTCCGCGGTACGGAAAGCCCCCTCGATGTCGGAGATCTAACATGTACTTTTCAATGGATCTCTCACTTCATTAAACATAGGAGGTTGAGCATCCTTGGAATTTTTGTAATGGAAGTCTCGCCTCCCATATCCACCATTACCATCACCCCCTTCGCCCCGAGGATGAATATTTCTAGCTTCTAATGCCTCTTCGATCGCGGCATTCATTCACTCATTGATCATTTCGGTTACTTGCCCATCAACCGATTCTTGGAAAACCTTTCGGACATCGTCGAGAAATTCAGCTTTTAGCTTTTTAAAGATGGCCTCTACCTTGGCCGTGAGTTCAACGTCCTCGCTCGTGCCTCTACCATTGGTATCATGACCATTTCTCATCTTCATTCTACAAAACAGAATAGGTTAAACAACGAAACGAAGGACAAGTCATAAATATACCACACCGCTCCATCTTGCTCAACAATCATCGTACATCGCTTACTTGACACGACTTGAACCCGTAACAATGGTAGCAAATCATTGTTATGCGAGCACGTCGCATTAACTCGCTAATACAACGTCTATCTCGCTTGATGATTTCAAGACACAACACAAAATAGTTAGTACCATGTTAGATCACATAACCTAAGCACTAACCACACCTGGTCCAACCCGTCTCCTACAAGTCCCGCGTTAAGTGTATACACAATAAAGTCTAAGTCTAGGCACCTATCTCAAGTCGCCTAAATCCCTTAGACCATGCTCTGATACCACTTGAAACAACCCAACCCGTAATTAGTACGACAATTTTTTTTAAATTAATTAACCATTAGCGCCCAATTAAACGGTTACATATAAACCATTTAAACAATATCACAAGTTTAATGTTTACAAATGGCACAAAGGCCCTTAACAAATGTAACACACATTCGACCCATTCAAAATGATAGTTTAATCCAAACGACACTTGAGCATGGTTTGGGGCTAAACTACCCGTAACACTAGGTCGACTTCCAAAAGCTTCATCCAAAGCATCCCCTATCAAAACAAAGCGGAAGGCCACAAATCCAACCGAATACCCTTGCCTTTATCCAAGCCGGAGCCTAAAAAGGTAAACAATGAGAGGGTAAGCGAAACGCTTAGTGAATGCAATAATTATACACATACATATATAATATACCTACTTGCAAACACTTACACACATACCACATACATACTAGCAACACAATTAGCTTATCACCTCAATACAAAGCTATTAACCTCCAATGCCCCAAGCTAGCATATATATATATATATATATATATATATATATATATATATATATATATATATATATATATATATATATATATATATATATATATATAACTCAAACAATATAGCATGCTTGTGCTACAACACAATAACCTTATTGAACCAATCGTACAAGGGAATGGCGCTCGCGAAAGGCCATCGGTGTTCATAACATCCGTTGTGTACTTAACACCTCGTATCACTAAACCCTCGGGTGACATCTTAACACCTCGACGCTTCACCCTTTTCCTGATGGAGCGGTGCCTTAACACCTCAGCACTTCACTCCTAGGTGGCATCTTAACACCTCGATGCTTCACCCCGAGTGGCGTCTTAACACATTGACGCTTCACTCGTCACGTGAAATGTGGTGTCTTAACACTTTGACACTTCACATCTCATGCTACAACAAATAAATACATTATATACCTACGCATATAATTATTCCACTCATCTTATAGACTAGGCGATGAATTAACAACTCCGCAAGCTTTAAAGTGAAGTACCTAATACAATAAGTACAATTTCAATACACCAAACTAGTTGGACTTGACACCAACATTTATCACTTAAGCATTTAATGACCCATTTGCATTAAATGACCCATTTACCCCAAGACCGCCCATTAATGGCCAAGACTCCTCATCAATCACTAAAAACTAGTGATTATAGTCCAATAACAATAACTACCACCTTTTAGGGTATTTTCATACTCATCTTTACCCAACTAGATCAACATTACCCCTTTTAACCCATTTTAACACTTAGACTCGCAAATTGGTCAAAAACGAACCCATTAGCAAATCTTTCATCAATTTACAAGTGTATTAGTGACTAATAACACAATTTAACACTTACAAATCTCGATTTACATAACCAAACCCTAGATTATAGTTATTAGGGTTTCCTTACAAAAATATAACCCAAATTCACCCATTTAACCCCCAAATGGGTCTTACAAGTCTTAAATGGCCCAAACCCTAGCCATAATTTAACTAAAACTTAAAACATGGAGTTAAGACTTACCAACACTATTGGGTCGTAGCTAAGAACAAGGAGAACAAGTTTACTTCTTGCTCCAAAGATCGATTCACAATTCTTCACTCTCAAATCTTACTTTTAATTTAAATGGGTTTTATGTTTTGAGAGTAAATAGAAGAAGAAAAGAGAAAAGAAATTGAATAAATGAGATAAGTGGTTGAGGTTTAATGCTCCAATCAGATCCATACGCAAAAAGACAAAAATACCCTTGGACCACCCCTTTTTAAATAGGAAAACCGGATCAGATCTGCAGCTTTGTCGCGTCGCGACCTCAATTGTCGCGGCGCGCCAATACACTGGATTTTCGAGTTGTCTTAATCTACTCCTGACTTTGATTTGCTTTATTTGTCGTGGCGCGCCCAAGAGCCTTGCAACGCGGCAATGGCCTACAACTGGTCATTTTGACAACTTAACATAACTATCGATTTATTCGACTTGTACACCTCATTCACGCTTCCAACATACGTTTAAACTTTGTCTTTAAGTCTCACATGACTTAACACTAACAAAACCCATGCATATACTTATACATGCATACATTCTCAAACATATACATATACATATACATATATATATATATATATATATATATATATATATATATATATATATATATATATATATATATATATATACATACATATATATATATATACATATATATATACATATATATATATATATATATATATATATATATATATATATATATATATATACATATCTCGCATACATCAAGTTAACACTCTAAATCGTTTAATCACATAAACGAGCGAATTATAACGTTCTAACAATTATGTAAGTACCTTAAGACACATATGAAGAAAACGGGGTGTTACAAATCATCACCGGGCATCATCTCGATCATCTAAACATCCATCATCATTTCAACATCATAATCTCTTCGTCCTCCATGATCATCGATCACCGTAAACTTCATCATCATGATTATCATTAACGTATTATCATCATCGTTCTTTTATTATTACAGGATCATCATCATCGTATATTCACGTTATCATCGAACATTATCATCATTCACCAACATCACGCATCTTCTATTCTTCGAACAGCTACTATTCATCATCTTCGTCATTATTGCTACAGTACCGTCCTCATTTTATGCATCACCCTCGTTGTTATAACAAGAATGAAACGGAATAGTAGCAGCAGTTGAGGGTTGTTCTTGGGTGTAGCAGAAGATGTTGTTGAGCAAGTGGGTGTGTGGTTCTTGGTACGCTTGAGTTGTAAAACATTCACGATGCATAGTAGTAGTCGTAGTTGATTAACACAACAGTAGTTACAGAAAAAAATAGCACACGATGGTGTGAGTGTTGTTAAAATGGGTTTTTGGTGGTTGCGTTTGTCATCAACATGAGTGAAACAGAAAAATGGGTGTTGCAGCAGCTCGTTTTAATGGTGGCTGTTATGGTGGTTTTAACAAAAGGGGAAGAGAGAGAGGGGAGATGGTTGTTGATGATGGCTGTGGTGTTTGGTGGTGGCGGAGTGGTGGTGGTGCAAGGTGGTGGAAAGGAGAGTGGTTACCATGGTGGAGGTCATGGTGGTGGTGTTCGAATAAAAGGAAAATAGTGGTATTAAAGGGTTGCAGTTATGGTGGCTCACGGTGGAGATCCGGTGGGCTAAGTGGTGGTCGTGAGGTAAAGTTGGTGATCAAGTGTTTCACCTGCTCTACCTCTATAAATCTTAATGCATATTACACATATTTATCTATAATACTAATGTAAATATAATCTTAATAATAATTAATATAAATAAATAATGAATAATGAAATGAGAGTCACATATTGTACAATAATTTCAAATGATAATTTTCAATAGTTCAGCAGTGACTCTTATGTCCTATTGTACCGACAGTTTATCACGGGCTGTGTATCGTGCGAAAACAGTGGCGGATAAAAGTGTTCAGAAAAATATCATCTTTTTAAACTAACTATATTTATTTATTTTGGTCATTATGGTATAAAATTCGATCATTAATTAAATAAAATTTACCTCAACTGTCCCTCTCATTTATGGGTAAAATATAAAAAGTATTAAAACTTATCAAATAGTTCCTAAATGCATTTTTAATAAGCCTAAAATTTATAGAAGTCATTTTCGTATCACCGTTTATTTTAAAATTACATAAGTTTGAATTTAACTTGCTTAGTATCAATCGAAACATCAAACGAGTATTACAATCATTTAATATTTATTTTTAATATACTTTATTTATATATAGAGATATATTTTAAATAATAATTATTATAATATCCTATTTTTATTTTTATTAATTTTTAATAACAACAACATATAGTACTTCAAATTATATTTCAAACTATTATTTATATATACATACACACATATCTATTTACAATTAATTGTTCGTGAATCGTCGAGAGCAGTCGAAGGTCAATTGAATATATGAACATCGTTCCAAAAATTTTGAGACCCAACATTACAAACTTTGCTTATCGTGTCGGAAACATATAAAGATTAAGTTTAAATTTGATCGGAAATTTCCGGGTCGTCACAGTACCTACCCGTTAAAGAAATTTCGTCCCGAAATTTGAGTGGAATCATCATGGCTGACAATAAGTATGTTTTCATGACGCATACGAGTTAGAATTTAAAGTTTTATCATCAGCAAGTAACATGAATAAAACAATTAGTTCATGTGAAGCGTACGAGTGAAGCTATCACAAAAGAGTGAAATGAATAGATGCAGATTCGTCTTGTCTGGTGACGTAGTCACGGTTGATTTCCGGAAATCAAGGAATTTAGAGGAAATCTTCGTAATAAGATTTGGTTCTTCGGTAATTAAGGTAATTAAGATCTTCTTTGGTTAAATGCAATAATCTGTTTCAATTGCTCTGTGGGATATTTCACTATAAATCCACTCTCTTTATTTCCTTTATATTTTGGAGTTCCACCCTTTTGCTTTCTCTTCCTGCCTTTAAATCAAGCGAATTATGATCCAGAATTCGTAGGTATGAAGTTTCGAATGAACATGACAGATGTTCTAAGAGAGAAATTATAATAGCACAATCTTGATTGGTTAAATTACCAAAATTCAAGAGAAAAGATAGAACTATCAGGGAGATATGTTCTCGATATGTTTGGAGATTAGGTAGAATGTAAGAGTCGTGTAACATGGCACATGATGATGTTATAATCTGTGAATCATCACGTTCCATTAGAAACTCAGCATGACTTACTGTAATATAATCACGTTGATCAAGTGTCATTATATTATACTAACTCATGCTTCAGTTCCCAACACTACTTCAATAACATTCATATTTTAAGTTTGAATTTTTCAGAATTTAGAAACTAAAATAGTTTCCTTTCTGATGTAACACTGATATCGCGAAGAGATAAATGATTTCAGCTAAGAATAGTTATGAAAATATCTTCAAAAATATCGACGATATTTATAATGAAAGATATGATGATATCTTAGAATTTCTAACATCGATGGATGATGGAGAAGATTTGTTCGTAAAAGTGTATGGTTAGGAGCAAGGTATTCATTAATGACTTTAGCAGATATTGAATCATTTGGATTCTTTGAAAGCAGGTTTAGTCTTTGTGATTTGTCCACAGTCTCCTTCATAGTTTCGCATAATTCGCTGTTCGGTACTAAATTTTCTATTGAGCGTTTCCAAAAATCCATTCTTTATCATCTAAATTTTGACTGTTAAAGTCATCTATAGTTTTTGGTGCTTTATCAGTTCTTTTGATACTCAGAGAATTGATTCGCAGACTGGTTGCTTTTCAGAAATTCAGAATTGAAGGTCATAATTCTAAGAGATAAATGTTATACATATTCATATAACTGCTGATGTAGAAACACGGCGAGATTCGAAATACTGATTGCTGATTCTCAGTAATTGGTATGGCAATTCTTGTTACAAGATACAGATGAGTAGATAATGGGGTTTCAATGAGTACATAAAATGATTTTTCGGAGAGGCTTACGCCAAAGAGTAACAAAGTTGCTGGTACATCTGCTGATAATGTGGTGGAATATGAAAGGTTCCCCGGTAACGATGGCTAAAAGACAACGTATATATCATGGTTATAATAAGGTTGTTTTGAACGAAAGTCGAAGTTGACTTGCTGGAGCTGTGATAAAATTGGCTATTTTGAAAAGGAATTGTAAAGTTAATTTTCGGTAATAACAACGCCCAAGGAGCTAGCACAGATACGTGTTAAACGTTTACTCAGGTTTCGAGTGTTTTCAGGTGCATAATTATATGCATAAATTTTTCCTTCCATAGATGATATGCAGTTGGTTCATTCTCTAGATTGAGGTGTTTTCAAGAATCATGAAAAGTTTGAACGCAGATTGTAATCGTCAAGATACAAATGAGGTTTAAGATGAAATCAAGTGGCAAACTTGAAGAATTTTTTAGTTTCATATTTTAAAATCGATATTTTAATTCATTTTTAATTGTCCAATGTTGGTAGTCCACAGTTAGTAATCCACAGTTAGTAATTCAATAATTCATATATAATATTCGAATTAATTAATACGTATCATGATCCATTGTATACATGTCTCAGACTCGATCACAACTCAAAGTATATATATTATTATAGAATCAACCACAACCCTGTATAGCTAACTCAAGCATTACTGCATATAGAGTGTCTATGGTTATTCTAAATAATATATATAGATGCGTCGATATGATATGTCAAAACATTGTATACGTGTCCCGATATTTAAAATGCGTAAATAACAGTATTTAAATGACGATAAATAAAGTGCTTAAAATAAATAACAGAAATTAATTGACAATAAATAAAATTGCGAGAATTAAATTGCGATAAAATAAATTGCGATAATTAAAATGTAATAAGGAATTAGCAGTTAGCTAGGAACAGTTAGCTAGGATTTTGTTAGCGTGGATTCTTAACAAAATTTCTCATTGTTAATTTGTTTGTTTCTAACAAATTTTATTTTTGTCCAATGTTTTCTTCATTATGCCACTTGTTGGATTCTGATAAGTCAAAATCCAAATATGAAATTGAATGAAAATTGTTATTCTGTGGTGAACGGATTCGTATATCTGTGGATGTAAGTAGGATAGTAAATGACTGTTGAATCAGATTCGAAGAATGTACAGTGTAACTTATTAATGTGAAATCTAAATATTCCTCGGGTATTACCTACCTGTTAAAATATTTTCACCATTAACAGTTTGTACAAAAGAATTTTTAATTACGATCTTTATGAAAACATATATACATATATATTTTCTTCAGATGTAATCATAGATTCAATGAATTAATATGATATTAATCTCATTTACTTTCCGGTTTGAGCTAGAATAAATAATCTCTAAGACTTTAGAGATTACATAATTGCCATGAAGAACGAAGATAATTGATGTAGAACGATACGTAGAACGATGATTATACTCGAGGTACAAAATGAGATGTTGAGGCATGGATTGTTGATGGTACTGGTGCTATTACTGATGGTGCCGATGATGTTGCTGAAGCTGGTAAATTTTGCACCATATTCTCCAAATTGATAACTCGAGCGCGAAGTTCGTTGACTTCTTCTATTATTCCGTGATGATTGTCGATCGGAACGAGCAGATGAATAAGATCTAGGATTGTTGATAGAATATAATCGTGTCCAGCTACTCTAGAAATGAGGCTGAAAATGGTGTTTCGGATAGGTTCGCCGGTAAGTGCTTCAGGTTCATCGCCAAGAGGTGAATTCGATTGGTGGAAAGGATCACCTTCTTCTCGTCTCCATTGGTTAAGTCAACTATGAACCCATCCTCAATTCATTCAGAATTGAAGATGACTAGTTGGTTAATCCATTTCATTTACACTGCTTTCGGAGCTTAGGTGAATATCCATGTCGGAATAGCTGTCGGAATAACTATCGGAATAGCTATCGGAATTTGAGGGACTCGAACTGGTTGAGGGATTCATCTCGTACGATCAGATGAAGGATTTTCGATAAGAAATAGATTATAGGATGTAGATTAGTATCCTGCAATATATAATTTTACATATGCATATATCATACTAAAATCCCATAAGTTACGGAGGAATCTACGGAAGCTGTCAGGCAAAGTCTATAGTAACAGATACGCTAAGATATAAATTTTGTCTATACACTATCGATGCACTAACTGCAGTAAGATGTGTCTAGACTAAGAATGATAAGCAGGTAATTTTCGACAAGAAATGATAAGCAAGACTTTTTGACATGCAGACACGGTTGAAGTCCAGACTCACTAATGCATCTTAACAACTATCAGTTAGACACACTAATGCAAGACCTGCTTCGCTAAGACCACCGCTCTGATACCAACTGAACAGACCCGTCCTAATCCATCTGGACGAATACATTACATTTGGTTACATCGCGAAGTACTTGACCTCTATATGATACATTTTACAAACATTGCATTCATTTTTAAAAGACAAACTTTCTTTACATTGAAAGTTGACAGCATGCATACTATTTCATAATATATCCAACTATAATTGACCTAGTAATAATCTTGATGAATTCAACAACTCAAATGCAACGTCTTTTGAAATATGTCATGAATGACTCCAAGTAATATCTCTAAAATGAGCAAATGCATAGCGGAAGATTTCTTTCATACCTGAGAATAAACATGCTTTAAAGTGTCAACCAAAAGGTTGGTGAGCTCATTAGTTTATAATAATCAATCATTTCCATAATTTTAATAGACCACAAGATTTCATTTCCATTTCTCATAAACATAATCTCATATCAGGCATTTCACATGGCATAGAGATAAAAATCATTCATATGGTGAACACCTGGTAACCGACATTAACAAGATGCATATAGAATATCCCCAAAACAGAATCCTCTCGTCTGTATAATAATAAGTCGAAGTACTAAAGCATCCGTACCTTGGATGAGGTTTGTTAGGCCCATAGATCTATCTTTAGCATTCGCGTCAATTATGGGTAATGTTCCCTAATTCTTAGGCTACCAAGCTAAAAGGGGCATATTCGATTCGATAATCCAACCATAAAATGTAGTTTCGATTACTTGTGTCTATTTCGTAAAACCTTTATAAAAGCAGCGCATGTATTCTTAGTCCCAAAAATATATATATATATTGCAAAAGCATTTAAAAAGGGAGCAAATGAAACTCACAATACTGTATTTCGTAGTAAAAATACATATGTCGTCATTGAACAAGTACATGGTTGGCCTCAGATTCACGAACCTATATCATTTGTATATATATTAATACATATCCTTGTAGTCGAACAATTATATATATATATATATATATATATATATATATATATATATATATATATATATATATATATATATATATATATATATATATATATATATATATATATATTATTACTGATATAATTTTTGTATTAGTAACTTATATATTTCTTTATTAATATATGTTCATTTATATATATATATATATAAAAATATAAATTTTGTTACGTTATATGTATTAAATATTTTATTTATATATTTCATTTGTTTGTTAAAATAGTATTTATACTAATACCAAAATAATATTATTAGTGATTAAAATAATAATAGTGATAATAATATTAATGATTCTATTAATAATAATATTAATGTTAGTTTTAATAATACATCTTATAATAACGATAATAACAGTAATTTTTTTAATAAAAATGAAAAGTTTATTAATAATGATAATGAATATAATAATTTTTATAGTAATACATAATACTTAATAATAATAACTATTATAGCAATTTCATTACTCGTGATAATATTAATAACAATACCTATGTTAATCATAATCAAAATCTTCGTGTTAAATTTCTAAACTAATAACTAGAGCTTCTATAACATCAATTCGTAATCCTAATCATAATAACAATAGTAATACTTATATTAATAATAATCATACTAATAATAATATTTAGTGCTAATACTAGTGCTAGTAATGATAATGATATTAATATTAGTGATAATAACAATAATACTAAATAATATTACTTTTATTAACATTGTTAAAGATAACTACAATAATAATACTTAAGTGATAATCTTAACAATAATAAATACGTTAATAATACTTATGTTATTAATAATAATAATAATAATAATAATAATAATAATAATCATAATCGTAATAATAATAATAATACTAAAAAGATATCATTAATAATAATAATAATATTAATAATACTTATAATAATAATAATTATAATAATTATAATACTAATATAATAATAATAATAATAATAATAATAATAATAATAATAATAATAATAATAATAATAATAATAATAATAATAATAATAATAATAATAATAATAATAATAATAATGGTATTAGAAAGGCTACCTTAATGAAATAAGTCTAAAAAAAATAAACTGCTTTGGCCCGGACTAGAACCCGTGACCTCTTGCTTCCCTAACAACCGCCCAAACCACTCCTCTGCTATTGTTTTTCTGATTTAAACCTGGCTGGAAAACTATATATCCCATTACTACGTACATTCGGCCCATCAACAAAATAAAGGACTTCGGCCCAAACGAGACATACTGGCCCAATTCAAAATTCGCAACATAGCAGTCCAATAATAATAATCCAGTAGCCCTATTATATCACTGATTTAAATATCCACAGGTACGCGTTTAATTAATAAACTTATAATAAACTATCATCATCATCGAAAATCATACCATCAGATTCATCATCGTTTGATCATCATCATCATCTTAAATTCATCTGATCGAATCATCATTGGGCATCATCTCGATCATCTAAACATCCATCATCATTTCAACATTATAATCTCTTCATCCTCCATGATCATCGATCACCGTAAACTTCATCATCATGATCATCATTAACATATTATCATCATCGTTCTTTTATTATTACAGGATCATCATCATCGTATATTCACATTAACATATTATCATCATCGTTCTTTTATGTTTTGAGAGTAAATAGAAGAAGAAAAGAGAAAAGAAATTGAATAAATGAGATAAGTGGTTGAGGTTTAATGCTCCAATCAGATGCATACGCAAAAAGACGAAAATACCCTTGGACCACCCCTTTTTAAATAGGAAAATCGGATCAGATCTGCAGCTTTGTCACGTCGTGACCTCAATTGTCGCGGCGCGGTAATACACTAGATTTTCGAGTTGTCTTAATCTACTCCTGACTTTGATTTGCTTTATTTGTCGTGGCGCGCCCAAGAGCCTTGCAGCGCGGCAATGGCCTACAACTGGTCATTTTGACAACTTAACATAACTATCGATTTATTCGACTTGTACACATCGTTCACGCTTCCAACATACGTTTAAACTTCGTCTTTAAGTCTCACATGACTTAACACTAACAAAACCCATGCATATACTTATACATGCATACATTCTCAAACATATACATATACATATACATATACATATACATATACATATACATATACATATATATATATATATATATATCTCGCATACATCAAGTTAACACTCTAAATCGTTTAATCACATAAACGAGAGAATTATAACGTTCTAACGATTAAGTAAGTACCTTAAGACACGTATGAAGAAAACGGGGTGTTACAAATCATCATCGGGCATCATCTCGATCATCTAAACATCCATCATCATTTCAACATCATAATCTCTTCATCCTCCATGATCATCGATCACCGTAAACTTCATCATCATGATTATCATTAACGTATTATCATCATCGTTCTTTTATTATTACAGGATCATCATCATCGTATATTCACGTTATCATCGAACATTATCATCATTCACCAACATCACGCATCATCTATTCTTCGAACAGCTACTATTCATCATCTTCGTCATTATTTCTACAGTACCGTCATCATTTTATGCATCACCCTCGTTGTTATAACAAGAATGAAACGGAATAGTAGCAGCAGTTGAGGCTTGTTCTTGGGTGTAGCAGAAGATGTTGTTGAGCAAGTGGGTGTGTGGTTCTTGGTTCGCTTGAGTTGTAAAACATTCACGATACATAGTAGTAGTCGTAGTTGATTAACACAACAGTAGTTACAGAAAAAAATAGCACACGATGGTGTGAGTGTTGTTAAAATGGGTTTTTGGTGGTTGCGTTTGTCATCAACATGAGTGAAACAGAAAAATGGGTGTTGCAGCAGCTCGTTTTAATGGTGGCTGTTATGGTGGTTTTAACAAAAGGGGAAGAGAGAGAGGGGAGATGGTTGTTGATGATGGCTGTGGTGTTTGGTGGTGGCGGAGTGGTGGTGGTGCAAGGTGGTGGAAAGGAGAGTGGTTACCATGGTGGAGGTCATGGTGGTGGTGTTCGAATAAAAGAAAAATAGTGGTATTAAAGGGTTGCAGTTATGGTGGCTCACGGTGGAGATCCGGTGGGCTAAGTGGTGGTTGTGAGGTGAAGTTGGTGATCAAGTGTTTCACCTGCTCTACCTCTATAAATCTTAATGCATATTACACATATTTATCTATAATACTAATGTAAATATAATCTTAATAATAATTAATATAAATAAATAATAAATAATGAAATGAGAGTCACATATTGTACAGTAATTTCAAATGATAATTTTCAATAGTTCAGCAGTGACTCTTATGTCCTATTGTACCGACAGTTTATCACGGGCTGTGTATCGTGCGAAAACAGTGGCGGATAAAAGTGTTCAGAAAAATATCATCTTTTTAAATTAACTATATTTATTTATTTTGGTCATTATGGTATAAAATTCGATCATTAATTAAATAAAATTTACCTCAACTGTCCCTCTCATTTATGGGTAAAATATAAAAAGTGTTAAAACTTATCAAATAGTTCCTAAATGCATTTTTAATAAGCCTAAAATTTATAGAACTCATTTTCGTATCACCGTTTATTTTAAAATTACATAAGTTTGAATTTAACTTGCTTAGTATCAATCGAAACATCAAACGAGTATTAAAATCATTTAATATTTATTTTTAATATACTTTATTTATATATAGAGATTTATTTTAAATAATAATTATTATAATATCCTATTTTTATTTTTATTAATTTTTAATAACAACAACATATAGTACTTCAAATTATATTTCAAACTATTATTTATATATACATACACACATATCTATTTACAATTAATTGTTCGTGAATCGTCGAGAGCAGTCGAAGGTCAATTGAATACATGAACATCGTTCCAAAAATTTTGAGACCCAACATTACAGACTTTGCTTATCGTGTCGGAAACATATAAAGATTAAGTTTAAATTTGATCGGAAATTTCCGGGTCGTCACAATGAGGATGACGTGACTTCAGAGGAATTCGTCACTCTCCGTAACAACGGAGACAATGTTAGCGTCTTTTGAGCCATTTTTCGGATTAGCTCCACTATAACACCCCGTCAAAAATCCCTTTAACGGAATGTTAACTCTGGTCCCAGTGCTTGGCCTGACTTCTATGTAACAGCAATATTCTACAGCGGAAGCAATTAATACCTAAGAATAAAACACGCAAAACGGATCAACAATAATGTTGAGTGAATCTACAGGTTTTAGGTAAACAATACAGTATGTTTAAGAAATAATATTTCGTAAACGTTTATTAGTGAAGGACCACTAAGGTTTAATGTTAAAAGTTTGTAGACAACACCGTGTCAAGTTTCAAATGTCTGTAGACAATACCATGTCAAGTTTCAAATAGCTGTAGACATTACCATGTCTAGTTTTATATCATTTGTTCGTAAACTACAGTTTTAAATAACATTGTATAGTATCTGAAAAACAGTTATCAGAAAAATAGTTTAAGTTCCTTGACCACGAGATTTTTCAAGTACAACACCAAGTTGCGAAACGTTTGCATAATCCATGAGCACCTGAATACTAGCAATGACCCGAGTATAGAATCCACTATACCCGCCTTTACCTCATAAAAATGTTATACACTTGTTCAAATGTATTTAATGTTCAAAGTAAATGCACCACAGTTAATATTGTATGGTGAGGCTGTCAACCTAACGGATCCGTCCATCTAAACTGTGCTTACACCGATGGTATTAAAAGTATTCAAGCTAGAGGCTTTTTAAACAAACTCAATATGCATATATAGTACTCATTTCAATACAAAAAGCATTTGAAAATGTAAGTGCAACAGCGTGTATTCTCATCCCTGAAAACATGTAAAAAGCGGGACTGTAGACTCACCTTTGAATAAAGCTCGGATTGAAAAGTAGACAATTAACTTGTACGGTTTACAGCTGAGTAATGCAACCTAAGTATACGTATTTAGGTTGGTCAATAAATATGTCTTAAACAAATGTGGTTTCATAGTATAAGTTGTCTTATTGCTTGACTTCGACGCGTTTCAAAGTAAAAGTCAACATACAGTCAACTAGTTCATGCAAGTCAAACAAAGTCAACCGAAGCCAAATTGAAAGTCAAACTTGGTCAAAGTAGTCAAATAAAGTCAAAATCAGTAGGTTTATATCAAATGTTGGTCAACATGTCAAACCTAAGTCAGGCAACACGTTTTAGGTCATAATTGGTCATTTTCACAATTTCAGTTTATCGTTGTGCACAAAGTTCATGAACATGTAGCATACTTAGCATATTATCTCATAGTACAAAATTCAAGTAAACATGGAAAACTCCAGATCATAAGTATACTCAAAATCTATTCCAAAAAGTCTGGTCAGGGTCTCGTACAATAATTAAAAGTTAGGAATCAAAAGAGGTACATTTGTAGTTTGCCAAGTCAGTTTCTGACCGCGCACTGATTTCGTTTTGGCTATAACCGGAGCTAGGGACATGAAATTGATACAAGACCAGTGGTAATGGTTCAAGGACGAGTCAAACTAAAACATATAAAATTTTATGCAATTTTTGTTTAGCCAATTTGGACAGTTTATTCGTGCAAGTTGAATGTTCAGTTTTCAGCTCAATTCAGAATTTACATAATGTGTGGCCTTATTGTGCCCAATGTATAAGGTTTCAGAGATTGAAATTAACTAACCATATGTCACATATCATGTTAAGATTCATTTTTCCAGAAGCATACTTGCGAATTCAATAAACACAAACCACAGAGTATAAAACAGAGAGCAAGTTGTTGTTTTGATTCTAGTTTAGCTAGCCACATTCGCACGCGATTATCCGAAGATCTAGATACAATTAGACTATGATATCTGCATGAAAAGTGAATTAATATTTGTGTAAATTTCAAATATGCAAAGCTTTAAATACAGAAGTCAACACGTTTTATTATACAAGGCTGTTTTCATGCAAGTGTTGTATAAATCTACTTTTACACCAATTCAAGCATATCTCGAGTTATACATAAGCAAACGACATGATATCCTAGTCTAAATTGTGTGTTTTGAAATTATATTTCCAGTGGTATAAGTTTCACATGCCAATTCATGGTCTATCAAACCCAGATTTCTGATCAATTCACAAAAACACAACGTTAATTCGAATGGACATATCTTGATCATCCGGAAACGAAATCAAGCGAATCCAAAGCCTAAACTCAACAGTTTTTCACAAGGAATCTGAATATAACATAATATCATGCATTTGAAAAACTTAAAATCACTGATCATGCAATAACAAATTCGGTTCTTAACCCTAACGCATCAAACGATCAATTTAACGATAACAATTAACATGTACGCGTATAGACTTGAGCAATTGACAACATAACTATGAAACATTAATAAAAATCAGATTTTTAAGATTAGGGTTCATGTGATTATACCTTTGATCAACAAATTAAATACACCAACGCGTAGAGGATGAAGGGAATTGCAATCTTCGTGTTTGAGGTTTAATCTAAAAGTTAAAAATTGATGGTGGATTGTATGTGTGTGTGTCGTCGATTGGGAGGAAGAAGGAGGGAAGAAAAGTCGACTGCTATGCTTCTTAGGGTTATGTCCAGTAGTTTACACACTAAGTAAGTATTAGTTAGGGCTTAATTAACATGCACTAGTATCAAATAAGCCCAAGATAGAAACTTAAGGAGGGAGTGGGGTACAATCGACCGAATGGCCCAATGGGGGTATTCCCGGGAATGTGTTTTGCAATTCCTTGTACTCGTGGTCCGTTTCAAGTGCCGTTTAGTCGTACCGATGGCCCGGAATGCTAAACCGATCGTTAAACGCAACCAACCGTTTAATTTATTAAAAACCCAATAAATTAAATATTTTAAAAAGTTAATAATTAATAAAATTAATTATTAAAATAAACCCGAGCGTTTCGTTGCTCAAAAAGCAGTTATCAAAACCGTGTCGTTTTTATAGTATTTCTTTATCCGAAATATATATTTGAATTAATATCAACCCATATTAATTATAGTAACCCTCCAAGGATCAAGTACGTATTTATTACACATAAACACACAAAAGTTAAGTAATCGCCGTTAAATAAACTAACGGAAGGTTAACGGAAGTAACGGAAAAAGCAGGGTTGTTACATTACCCACCTGTTATTGAAAATTTCATCCCAAAATTTTAGTGAACGTCAGCTGAAGTAGTTTCCTCAGGAAACAGTTGCGGGTATTTCAGTCTCATCTGGTCTTCATGCTCCCACGTGAACTCTGGTCCTCTTCTCGTGTTCCACCGAACCTTAACGATAGGAATTCTACTTTGCTTCAACTGCTTGACCTCACGGCCCAAAATTTCGACAGATTCTTCAATAAATGAAGTTTGTCATCGATACGTATTTCCTCTAAAGGAATAATCAGATTATCGTCGGCTAGGTACTTCTTCAAGTTGGATACGTGAAATACGTCGTGTATACCGCTGAGTGCTTGTGGCAGCTCCAACCTGTAAGATATCGGTCCAACTTTTTCAGTTATCTCGAACAGTCCAACATATCTAGGACTCAGTTTACCTCGTTTCCCAAATCGTACGACACCCTTCCAAGGTGATACCTTAAGCATGACTTTGTCATCAACTTGGAATTCTATATCCTTTCGTCTAACATTGACGTAACTCTTTTGATGACTCTGAGCCATTCTCAATCATTCCTAAATCTGTAGGACTTGCTCAGTTGTCTCCTGAATAATCTCAGGACCCGTCAACTGACTATCCCCCAACTCGCTCCAACAAACGGGAGATCTACACTTCCTTCCGTACAATGCTTCGAAAGGTGCAGCTTTAATGCTCGCATGGTAACTGTTATTGTATGAGAACTCAGCTAATGGTAAGTACTTATCCCATCCATTTCTGAAATCAATGACACATGATCGCAACATGTCTTCAAAAGTTTGAATAGTTCGTTCGCTCTGGCCATCTGTCTGGGGGTGATATGCTGTACTCATATCTAAACGGGTCCCCATTGCTTTCCGTAACGACTGGCAAAACTTGGAAGTGAATCTGCTATCGCGATCGGATATAATAGATATAGGCACTCCATGCCTAGAGACGACTTCCTTAATGTAGATCTGAGCCAACTTCTCCATTTTATCAGTTTCTCTTATCAGTAAGAAGTGTGCAGACTTGGTGAGTCGATCCACGATAACCCAAATAGTACCGTAACCTCCTACCGTCCTCGGCAGTTTCGTGATGAAGTCCATGGTAATGTCTTCCCACTTCCACTGTGGAATCTCTGGTTGAGTTAATAACCCGGATGGCTTCTGATGTTCAGCCTTGACTTTAGCGCAAGTCAAGCACTTTTCGACATAGGTAGCAATATCAGCTTTCAAATTTGGCCACCAATAAAACGCCTTCAAATCTTGATACATCTTATCTGATCCCGGATGAATTGAGTATCTTGACTTGTGTGCTTTCTCCAACACTAGTTCTCTCAATCCACCAAACTTTGGTACCAAGATTTGATTAGCAAAGTACCGTGTTCCGTCCTCCTTGATGTGAAATTTCTTATTCGTTCCTCTGAGAAATTCAACATCGACATTTTCTTGTTTCACGGCCTCCAGTTGTGCTTCGTGGGTTTGTGATGTGAGATTCGTACGGACAACTATGTTAAGCGCTTTAACCGTAAGGGGTTTCTCTCACTCTTTTCTGCTTAAAGCATCTGCCACAACATTTGCTTTGCCCGGATGGTATTGAAGTTCGCAGTTATAATCGTTAAGTAGTTCCATCCAACGTCGTTGTCTCATGTTGAGCTGTTTCTGGTCGAATATGTGCTGTAAACTCTTATGGTCGGTGAAAATGGTAAAATTGGTTCCATACAGGTAGTGTCTCCACATTTTAAGTGCAAAGACAACAGCTCCTAGTTCAAAGTCGTGCGTAGTGTAGTTCTGCTCGTGAATCTTTAACTGTCGTGATCCATAAGTGATAACCTTGTTTCGTTGCATAAGCACGCAACCCATTCCTTGACGTGAGGCATCACAATAAATGACAAAATCTTCACTTCCCTCAGGTAGAGACAATATAGGTGCAGTTGTCAACTTCTCCTTCAACAACTGAAATGCAGTTTCTTGTGGTTCTGACCACACATACTTCTTGCCTTTATGAGTCAACGCGGTTAATGGCCGGGCAATCTTAAAGAATCCCTCGATGAATCTCCTATAGTAACCAGCTAGACCCAAAAATTGTCAGATCTGAGTTGGCGTCTTTGAGGTTTCCCAATTCTTAACTGACTCAATCTTTGCTGGGTCAACTTGTATTCCATTGGCTCCTACAACATGGCCAAGAAATTGTACCTCTGGTAACCAAAAGTCACACTTAGAGAACTTTGCATACAACTGCTCTTTTCTAAGCATAGTCAATATCGAACGTAGATGTTGTTCGTGCTCTTCCTTATTCTTGGAGTACACCAATATATCATCAATAAACATAATGACAAATTTATCTAGGTATGGCTTACACACACGGTTCATGAGGTCCATGAACACTGCTGGTGCGTTCGTCAAACTAAACGGCATCACTGTAAACTCATAATGTCCATAACGTGTTCTAAACGTCGTCTTCGGGACATCAGCTTCTTTGACTCTCAATTGGTGATACCCGGATCTCAACTCAATCTTCGAATAACAACTAGATCCCTGTAGTCGATACATAATCTCATCGACCCATCCTTCTTTTTAACAAACAAGACCGGGGTTCCAACTCGGGAATTCATGGTTATGTGTCCCACCTTCTAATACCTGTCATAAATTAGGGCATTACAACCCTGATGTTCTTCACCGTGGAAAGTTCTTTTAGTTCTAAAGGTGCAAATCCGTATATTGTACGCGTAACGGGTGCAGCTGCTGGCACCAAATCAATCCGAAATTCGACTTCACAGTGGGGTGGACGTGTAACCCCAGGACAATCTCTAATAGTCGGGACATATTCAGGTCTCTTAAATGTCGATTCATCTTTACTCACATGTGTCAGAATTGTGAGACATTCTCATCTCACTTACTTCGGGACCTTCGAGTAATTAGTCTAACATGACGGTACACTGATCTCCTCTTACGCCATTATTATCGAAGAAAAGAATTCGAATAGCTTTCTGGCTGTAGCTGCCTCAGTTGTATCGTCAGATAACCAGTTTGTTTCAACCAAGAGGTTAAAACTTCTCAGTTTAATAGTTCTATAGAGTACAAGTTGTCTAGGAAGGTACAAGGTTATAAACGTTGCGACCAAATTCTCTAGCGTTAAATCTTCTCTCAGCACCGGTGTTGACAGCATATATAATCATTATGGTTGATGAGTGAGAACGTGATGAATTTCATGGAAAACGAAAATGTACAAGGTGTAATGGCAGCTCAAACAAAATCTGATATTTAATCGAAAAGGGTTGGTACAAACTCCCAGGCGTGTGTGTCTCGCAGGAAACATATGAAGTGTGGTTCGCATCGATGTGTTCAAAGTTGGTTGGTAATGGTTATGGGTATAATGAAAATGATTTCCTCTTACGAAAAGTACGTTAGAACAGAATGAGAAGGGATACGGTAACAAGTAGTACTTACTAGTAGCAATGAGTGGTGGTGTTAGTGATAAGTAGCGATAGGTTGTGATAAGCAGTGATGATAGTAGAGACGTATAAGTTGTTAGTTAGCATGTCGCATCATAGGTATATACACATGTATACTAATGCACCCAATAAGGCATAATAGTTATCAATCGGTAGGCTCGTGTTGGGAAACAGAATCATGAACGGTGGGTGGCTGAATGATAGGTAAGTTGGAAATCGAGTAGACAATATCTACTACGTATTGTGTGGGCTGTTATCAGGAGTTCCTCCTCTAAAGACGTATCAGAAATGAGTTGTGATGCATAGTACTGAGTAGTAAAGCGTAGAGGTGTCAGTAGTGACGAATAGTACTTAGTAGTGGTAAGTAGTTTTGAGTAGTATTGAGTAGTAGCAAGTAGCAAGGGGTAGCAGTAAGTAGTATTTAGTAATGACGAGCAGTGAAAAGTAGTGATCAGCCGTGATTAACAGTGAGAGGCAGCATTGAGTAGTATTTAGCAGCGATAAACAGTGCTGAGTAGTGGTATGAGATGACGAGTGTGTTCAAGTAGTGTCTTTGGAGTGACAAGTAGTGATCGGTGGTGACAGACAGTGTCGGGCAGTGACAAGTTGTGTCACGATTACAAGTTACTTACAAGTTATATTAACAATTAATTTGCACAGTGTAAGTTTCTACTCATGTTTGAAATTACACAGTTTGTTTTCCAAACGTTGTTTATCCAAGTAACCTACTTGACCCGGCCCCAATTTCTTATTTTGCGATGTCGGAACTTCTATATGAGTTACCGTAATGTAATTCCGGTCATTACATTACTCTATCTCACATTTCCATTCGACATCACTCCATAAGTTCAAGATAGCGTAGTCAACTTAAATCGTTTAAGTCTTGCGTCATGTGTACATATGCTATTCGTGATACGGTATTTAGTAAGTCCATATCGTATGGGTATAAGGTTTATATGCATGTGATGTAGTGTGTAGCCCTACATGTAGCATAGTGACACCTACAGTGCAAGTATGGTGCATAAAAGTCGTCCAAGACACACAACTATAGACTAGACTTCACTAATGCGCCATACGGTTAGACACACTAATGTATCCTAGTTCCCTATAGCCAAAGCTATGATACCATCTATAACACCCCGTCAAAAATCCCTTTAACAGAATGTTAACTCTGGTCCCAGTGCTTGGCTTGACTTCTGATGCATATACGATGGATGGTTCTAGAAGGTTTAAAAAGGGTGTCGGATAAGTTCGACTTGGAGAATAAGCCATCGAAGGAAGAGCTTGATTTAGTTTCCAATTTTTTTCCTAATTATTTTTGAATAAGGATTTTATCCATTATTTGTTTCCTTTTTTATGTTTGTCTTGTTTTCAAAGTTAGGGTTTTAGTCCTTTATATAAAGGACCATAGATTTCATTATTGATTTAGTTTTTTATTTTGAATATTAATAAAAGTTGAAGGCCGTAGCCTATTTTAGAGAAACCGAGAAGGTTTTCTTGATTATCTATCTTCTGTTTAAGCCATCGATCCTTAATCCCCATTAACTTCTATGTAACAACAATATTCTACAGCGGAAGCAATTAATACCTGAGAATAAAACACGCAAAACGGATCAACAATAATGTCGAGTGAATCTACAGGTTTTAGGTAAACAATACAGTATGTTTAAGAAATAATATTCCGAAAACGTTTATTAGTGAAGGACCACCAAGGTTTAATGTTAAAAGTTTGTAGACAACACCGTGTCCCGTTTCAAAAGCTTGTTGACACTACCATGTCAAGTTTCAAATGTTTATAGTCAATACCATGTCAAGTTTCAAATGTCTGTAGACAATACCATGTCAAGTTTCAAATAGCTGTAGACATTACCATGTCTAGTTTTATATCATTTGTTCGTAAACCACAGCTTTAAATAACATTGTATAGTATCTGAAAAACAGTTATCAGAAAAATAGTTTAAGTTCCTTGACCACGAGATTTTTCAAGTACAACACCAAGTTGCGAAACGTTTGCATAATCCATGAGCACCTGAATACTAGCAATGACCCGAGTATAGAATCCACTATACCCGCCTTTACCTCATAAAATTTTATACACTTGTTCAAATGTATTTAATGTTCAAAGTAAATGCACCACAGTTAATATTGTAGGGTGAGGCTGTCAACCTAACGGATCCGTCCATCTAAATTGTGCTTACACCGATGGTATTAAAAGTATTCAAGCTATAGGCTTTTTGAACAAACTCAATATGCATATATAGTACTCGTGTCAATACAAAAAGCATTTGAAAATGTAAGTGCAATAGCGTGTATTCTCATCCCTGAAAACATGTAAAAAGCGGGACTGTAGACTCACCTTTGGATAAAGCTCGGATTGAAAAGTAGACAATTAACTTATACGGTTTACAGCTGAGTAATGCAACCTAAGTATACGTATTTAGGTTGGTCAATAAATATGTCTTAAACAAATGTGTTTTCATAGTATAAGTTGTCTTATTGCTCGACTTCGACGCGTTTCAAAGTAAAAGTCAACATACAGTCAACTAGTTCATGCAAGTCAAACAAAGTCAACCGAAGTCAAATTGAAAGTCAAACTTGGTCAAAGTAGTCAACTAAAGTCAACATCAGTAGGTTTATATCAAATGTTGGTCAACATGTCAAACCTAAGTTAGACAACACGTTTTAGGTCATAATTGGTCATTTTCACAATTTCAGTTTATCGTTGTGCACAAAGTTCATGAACATGTAGCATACTTAGCATATTATCTCATAGTACAAAATTTAAGTAAACATGAAAAACTCCAGATCATAAGTATACTCAAAATCGATTCCAAAAAGTTCGGCCAGGGTCTCATACAATAATTAAAAGTCAGGAATCAGAAGAGGTACATTTGTAGTTTGCCAAGTCAGTTTCTGACCGCGCACTGATTTCGTTTTGGCTATAACCGGAGCTAGGGACATGAAATTGATACAAGACTAGTGGCCATGGATCAAGGACGAGTCAAACTAACACATACAAAAATTTAAGCAATTTTTGTTTAGCCAATTTGTACAGTTTATTCGTGCAAGTTGAATGTTCAGTTTTCAGCTCAATTCAGAATTTACATAATGTGTGGCCTTATTGTGCCCAATGTATAAGGTTTCAGAGATTGAAATTAACTAACCATATGTCACATATAATATTAAGATTCATTTTCCAGAAGCATACTTGCTAATTCAATAAACAGAAACCACAGAGTATAAAGTTACTGTTTCGATTCTAGTTTAGCTAGCCACATTCGCACGCGATTATCCGAAGATCTAGATACAATTAGACTATGATATCTACATGAAAAGTAAGTACTTTTTGTGTATATTTCAAATATGCAAAGCTTTAAACACAAAAGTCAACACATTTTATCATACAAGGGTGTTTTCATGCAAGTGTGTATAAATATACTTTTACACTAATTCAAGCATATCTCGAGTTATACATAAGCAAACGACATGATATCCTAGTCTAAATTGTGTATTTTTAAATTATCTTTCCAGTGGTATAAGTTTCACATGCCAATTCGTGGTCTATCAAACCCAGATTTCTGATCAATTCACAAAAACACAACGTTAATTCGAATGGACATATCTTGATCATCCGGAAACGAAATCAAGCGAATCCAAAGCCTAAACTCAATAGTTTTTTGCAAGGAATCTGAATATAACACAATATCATGCATTTGAAAAACTTAAAATCACTGATCATGCAATAACAAATTCGTTTCTTAACCCTAACGCATCCAACGATCAATTTAACGATAACAATTAACATGTACGCGTATAGACTTGAGCAATTGACAACATAACTATGAAACATTAATAAAAATCAGATTTTTAAGATTAGGGTTCATGTGATTATACCTTTGATCAACAAATTAAATACACCAACGCGTAGAGGATGAAGGGAATTGCAATCTTCGTGTTTGAGGTTTAATCTAAAAGTTAAAAATTGATGGTGGATTGTATGTATGTGTGTCGTCGATTGGGAGGAAGAAGGAGGGAAGAAAAGTCGACTGCTATGCTTCTTAGGGTTATGTCCAGTAGTTTACACACTAAGTAAGTATTAGTTAGGGCTTAATTAACATGCACTAGTATCAAATAAGCCCAAGATAGAAACTTAAGGAGGGAGTGGGGTCCAATCGGCCGAATGGCCCAATGGGGGTATTCCCGGGCTCGTGTTTTGCAATTCCTTGTAACCGTGGTCCGTTTCAAGTGCCGTTTAGTCGTACCGAAGGCCCGGAACGCTAAACCGATCGTTAAACGCAACCAACCGTTTAATTTATTAAAAACCCAATAAATTAAATATTTTAAAATTTTAATAATTAATAAAATTAATTATTAAAATAAACCCGAGCGTTTCGTTGCTCAAAAAGCAGTTATCAAAACCGTGTCATTTTTATCGTATTTCTTTATCCGAAATATATATTTGAATTAATATCAACCCATATTAATTATAGTAACCCTCCAAGGATCAAGTACGCATTTATTACACATAAACACACAAAAGTTAAGTAATCGCCGTTAAGTAAACTAACGGAAGTAACGGAAAAAACAGGGTTGTTACATCCACCGGGACAATTAACCCTTACATGTCTAGTCTTCCCGCACTTCCAGCATGTCAGATTCTTTCTAGAGTTTCTCTTCTGCCTATCCGAACACAACAGTACCGTAGCTTCTGATGACGAGACCCCATTACCTTCCAATCTTTTTTCCTCGGATAAGAGTTTGCTAGTAACATCTTCAAACTTTAACGTTTCTTTCCCGTACATTAGAATAGGTTTCATGTGATCATAGGACGATGATAAAGATAATATCAACCTCAAAGCTTTATCTTCATCATCCGTTTTAACTCCAATAGCCTCCAATTCCGAAACAATACCGTTAAGAATACTTAGATGATCTGAAATCTTTGAACCCCCATCCATACGCAGAGTATGAAATTGTTCTTTAAGATACAACCGATTTGAGATGCCCTTGCCCTGGTACAACTGCTCTAGTTTAATCCAAAGCTCCTTTGTCGTTGATAACCAGTGCACATTTGCAAGCACGTTCTTTGCAAGACACAAACGAATCGCACTTGCTGCCCTCAAATTCATATCATCCCATTCTTCTTCATCGAACTTACTGCTAGAATCACTGCCAGGAACAAGGGTGGGTTTACCCTTCAAAGCCTTGTGTAAACCAGACTGAATCAACACATCCTTGACTTGAACCTGCCATAAGCCAAAATTGATCCTCCCATCAAATTTCTCAACATCAAACCTCATTGGACTGAACTTCGACATTGTATCCGTATCCTATAAACAACACTTTCTCTGATTTTGCTCACGTTTCGACTGGCTGACAGATGTAGTGGAGTGGCGCACAGGATCTGTTAAATTGGAAATTCTAACACCCGGTCCACTACAAATTCTAGACACCACTTACTCCGAATCAGAAAAAATATTGTCTAACCAGATACTCTATACGATCAATAGAACTCGTTCTGATGTGGACGATCCATTCCCGTGGCAATCACAGAGCATACTCCGACTCCTATAACCGAGACCCCCGTCAAATCTGACGCTCTGATACCAGTTGTTGGGAAGTTACGGTCTCACTAATTACCACCACCCTGCCCAACAATAATAGTAAAGAAATAAGAACAATACACAACACAAAATTTAACTTGGAAACTCCAAAACAGGAGAAAAACCACCGGCCCCAAAGAGAGAAATACACTATATCACAAATTGTTACAATGATATAGACGACTCTCTTAAGCCAACTACACTCTCCAAAATATTTAACTAATACAACTCTCAAACAAGGGTAAGAAAGAAATAATTAAATACTTAAAGTGTATTGATTGGTGCAATTTGGAATGAAGACTTAACCCCTCTTTTATAACCAAGCAAGTTCCCTCCAACTTTTTCCTCCCAACTATGTGGGATAATATCCTTCACAAATACTATGCAACCATATCCAATTCTTCTAACCAAAACTATATGCAACATGTACAATATTCATATATTCCTTTTGTAAAATCAGGAGGCTGCTAGAGATTCATTGTTTAGGATGGACCATACATTTTTCTTTGAAATTTTGATAAATAGGTTTTTTAGCCTTTACGTTGAGTAAGAGCGTTTGCACACGAATTCTAGATTTCACCATGTAACAAACGAGTTTTTTTTTTCTCCTAACTTTTTATATTATTATTGATTGATAACTGTTTTCAGAGTTAGTTTACTGGTTCTATTTATATTACGATGATAACTGTAAAACCTTAAATCGTACTACACATTTTCGCCCCATAGATATAAAATCCACAGTAATGGTTTCATGTCGATACATGATGAACGCATGAATTTGCGACCCAGATAAACCTGCATGAATGTCTACTTTCATTAGTTTTTTATTAGCGATGAAACCTCCTATGAATGAGCACATTGGCTCCCAAATAGAGGGTAAACCTTGGGTAATCAAGCTCTCCCAGCGCGAGACCTGATACCTGGTGAATTGCGCATTACGCGCACATTCTGGTCACACTCCTTTTCTTTCTGAACGATTTGGCATACTTTCATTAGTTGCAAACAGTTATATTTATGATATAAGTGGACACTTCAAATTGTTTTACAATGTAACAAATATTTATCATTGAATATACATTTGGTGATGATGTATGTTATTAACACGTTGTTCACAATGATCCAAGCGTTTACAAATGTGACAAATATTTATTATTGAATTTCGCATACTTCTTTACTTTAAAAATGTTTAGTAATAAAAAGATAGATCATTTTAGTAATAAAGACATACTCCGTAGTTCATTGGTTAACTGAATGCATTTTTCATTAGTTTTAGATCGTGTACATTCAATTAAAAACATTCGCCCTAATAAATTTAGCAGTTACCTGATCTATTTAAGAAAATGTTGCACCGATAATCCCTTTCCCGAATCCTTCATCTAATTACCAAATTCATGTCCTTAGTCTTCTCAGCATTACATCTTAAACTATGAAAATGAACGTTCTGATTGCAGTTCTAACAAGTGACATTCTTCTCGTTCTTAAAATTACTTATCTTCTTGGATTCGTTGTTAGGAATTTTTTCTCACAAATCCATAGACAAACAAACTATGTTGAAGTAATTAACATGAGTAGTTAGTAGTTACGGGTTCTTTTAGACACTATTTTTATAGAATAATTATCCACCTTACTATTTATATTTGTTCCAGAAATAATTATCTACTTGCAAATCATAATCACTAAATATCATTAAACTCTACAACTTATTCTTATTCATTATTATTCATTATTATTCTCAATTATATTATTTGTTTATTTAATTAATAAAATATTTAGTCAACCTTACTCTAATATTAAGGGCAAACATTTACCAAATATATTTAAATCAAACAAAAAGGGAAACATCTTTTTATTTGGAAGGAGAGTATTATTTTAGTAGCTTGAGTTTAGTAAAGACTAATGATATTTCCACTTATTTTGATAATCCACTGCTTACTATGCATCAAGTGTTTCTACAAGTACTCAATATAATTAGATTTATAAAAATTATGGGTGAAAATATCATTATCTTTTAAATAAAAATATTGAACTAAATAAAATAAATCATTTAAAGTGCCATATTCATGAGTATTTTTTTTTTTCTAATTAATTGAAAAAATTATTTGGAAAGGGTATATTAGGTAAAAGGAAAAACATTATATAATAATGAAAAAGAATTTACACCTGTCAATTTCTTATTTGGTAGGGGGTTTTGGTACGTAGTTCAAAAAATCATTTCTCGTCTCAATAAACAAAAACACATTTCAAGCAGGCAGCTGAGATTCTACCGTGATCTTAACCAGGTTTGCTACAACTTAATTAGCCGAATCGGTATGAGAACAAGAGGTTCGGAGTTCAAGTTTCCATTGAGACATTGGGGATGATGATCCTGCATCTGTAATTTTGTATGTATGTTTTTCTTTACTTGCTATAAAAACTAAAGCTTTAGTCATTTTGTCAGTAATTTAGTAAAATGTTAAGCGCAAGGCTTGTTTTTCGTAAAAGATTTAGTTTGACGATGCACACTAGTACCTGTGATACCTTCAAAGTCGATAAGGTCGATGATACACTAAAGGTGTTCGATGAAATGCTTCACAGGCAAGTGGTACCGTCTGTGATCGAATTTAATAAGCTGATTACCGCCATTGGTAAAATGAAACATTATTCTACTGCTCTTTTACTTTTTAAGAGATTACATTTGATGGGTATTTCTGCTAATATCAATACAATGAACATCTCTATCAATTGCTATTGCCGGTTGAATCAAGTGACTTATGCTTTTGCATTATTAGCCACCATCTTCAAGCAAGGTCATCCTCCTAAGTTGGCCACCTACACCACTCTCATAAATGGGCTTGTTCTTGCTGATCGCATTTTTGAAGCTGTGGAATTATTCAAGAAACTCCTTAGAGAAAAAATTTGTGAGCCCGATCAAGTTACTTATGGAGTCATTATTAATGGGCTTTGTAAAGTAGGCGAGACTAGCAAGGCCCTAGAATTGCTAAATTTCATGGAAACAGGATCTTGTAAGCCAAGGGTAGAACAATATAGTACAATTATTGATAGCCTTTGCAAAGACAAAATGGTTGATGATGCATTACTACTCTTCACCAAGATGACTGAAAAAGGTATCCGTGCTGATGTCATCACTTACAGTTCCTTAATTGATGGATATTGTTTACGCGGTGAAGTAAAAAGGGCACATAAAGTTATTGATCGCATGAGATCTTGTACCCGATATCGTCACCTATAATAAAGTTATTGATCGCATGGATGAGAGAGATCTTGTACCAGATATCGTCACCTATAACAGCCTGATTAATGGGTATTGCAAGAAGAAGAGAATCGATGAAGCCATTAAACTTTTTCTTAAGATCCCAGAAAAGGGTTTGATTCCTAATATTGTAACGTACAATAGTATGCTACAAGGTTTGTTTCAATCGGCGAACTTAGCAGCCGCTAATAAACTCTTCAATGAGATGCAAGCAAAGGGCCCGACTCCAGATATAATTACTTTCAAGATCGTATTCCATGGAATGTGCGAAAACGCCCAGGTTTCTGAAGCATTGGTTCTTTTTCGTTCTTTGGGAAATAGTGTACCGATGAAAGGGGTAGGTTTGTATAATATCTTGATTGATGGTTGTAGAAAATGTGAGATGTCCAACTTGGCAATGGATCTTTTTGATGAAGTTATATCAAAAGGAGTGAAACCAGATGTTATGACTTACAATGTGATGATACATGTGTATTGTCAAGAAGGTTTATTCGATAAAGCAAAGGAATTGCTTCTGAAGATGGAAGAAAATGGTTGTTGCCCAAATGCAGTCACTTACAATGTTATTATTCAAGAGTTTATGAAGAAAAACGAGCATCAAGATGCGAAGAATCTCTTAGAGGAAATGATTAAATGAGGTTTCTTGCCTGATTCATCTACTTCTGAGATGTTGCTAAATGTAATCCTAGATGCATGACAAGATTCTGGTATGTGAACTATCATTCAGAAGATAGCAAGTGTTAAAACTGAAGATGGCAAAAGCACCTGATTTAACTTCTATATCAAGGTTTAGTTTAAGGGTGTACTTACAGTTGTTGTTGTTGTCTGTGTTCTGTTTGAGTTGTTTAGCACATTACCTAATTATTCAAAATGAAATGAACAGAGAGAATGGACATTCATCTTTATATCTTAAAATGTGAGTTGAGTAAACTTTAGAAGTTTAGCCCATATGGTGCAAACCTTGAAGTCAGGTTTGATAAGAAGTACAGAACTCTCTTATTACATTCATCATGCTTTAATGTGTCTTCATGTGACATGATATATGAACCTTGGATTTTAATATTTCCTTGTCTTGTGGTCATTGGACATATCAATCAGCCTAAAATAGTATCAGTCCTTTAACAATATGTCTTTACCAAGTTATTTACTATTTTGCCCGTGCACCGCGCTATAATGACCCAGAAGTCCAGAACAATGAGGTTAAAGAGCAAGCAAGGGTCAACTCGAAAACCAATTTTGATCATTTTTAGTCCATCCCTCAAGGGTATTATTGGTATTTTCGTATGAACATTGTTTGAATAATGCCCGTCATTATCATAGTCATCCTATTGAAGTCATAGAATCACCACTAGTTAAGCCTACTTGCAAAACAAAATTCCAAACTTAAAAAAAAAAAAAAAAAAAAGGAATGGAAGAAGTTAGACTATTTGTGAATGATAGAGATGATGAATTTATGATGTATGCATCAATATCATCATTAGTATTAGAAATAATAAGTTGTAGAATATGTCATGAAGCAGAGTTTAGAAGCTATAAGATTTCGGAGTCTCCTTGTTCTTGTTCCGGTACTGTGAAGGTATTTTTTTTTTATTCTTATTCTTCTCACACTGTTTTTTTTTTTTATTTTTCTGAAAAAAAATATATATATTTTATATTATCTGATGATCATGATTTGAGGTTTGTTGATGATCAATTTGCTCATAGGGACTGTATGCAAAGATGGTGTGATGAAAAGGGGAACTCTACTTATCAATATTGGTCAAATTAAGTGGTAAAAAGAGGTCAACTGGTCACATTCAATCAAAAGTCACATTTTGTCGGTCGATTTATTCGGTCAAAGTCAAATATTAACCTTCAAAATTAAAGTCGATCATGTTCATTCTCCCCTTCTTATAACCATGAATTGCCACAATATTTTCCTTAACCACATGTTATTGGTTATTTCCTAATGTAACATCACCACCTTGTTCATCTAGTTGCTCAAATGAGAAGTTTCGTTTAAGATCCGGAATGTATCTCACATATTTCAACGTCCAGTTAGTGCTAATGGCAATCCTTAATACAACATCTTCAATATCTATAGGATCTAATATCTTGTCATCAGCTAATCTGACCTTACCTCTATATGGCCTGAAACTCTTTATGTTGTAGGTTAGCATGAAAAGAAGCTTCTGGATCCATCATCTAAGACTCGACTGAATTCTCAACGCAACAAATCAATGCGTCATGTGTTTCATTAGTCGCCAAATTTATGTCCATGTCCTTCTCATCACTACGTCTTATACTGAGTTTGATAATGATCGTTTGCAGTTCCAACTAGTGATATTCTTCTTGGCGGAACTTGAACTATTTTACTGGGGGAAGAGATCGTCAAATCATAGAATTTAAAAGAAACATAAACTATAAACGCAAAAGGTGTACTTTACATATCAAAATAGGTTCATCACTCTACTTTATATATCAAAATAACAGCGTCACTTAGCAGTTAACAACTAGCAACTCAAAATTGAACATAAAATTAACTACTACTTCAAACTCATTCTTTAGTATTTATACTAATACACTACAATCTACACAACTTTGTTGGATTAATTGCTTTTAGCTAAATTTGGTTAGTAATTTATTGGTTATATTTTAATTAGTAAATATGTGTAAATTCTACTTTAAACTCGTTCTTTAATATTTATACTAACATCGTCGTATATGTAGCCTTTTTGATGTAATTCAGTTATTTTCTTTTCGGTTGCTAGAAAACAAAGTTCATGTAGTTTTCAATTGGAACTCTTAGCTCCTAAAGCCTTTGTAATTTTTCTCTCTTAGTTTCTTGCTAAATAGCGTTCTATAATACATACATACTTTTGCCATTAAAAAAAATAAATACACTACAAACAAATTAAAAGAGAATAAAAATGCCTCAAATAATAAATTGTAGTTCGCTCAATCGGTTGTATTCAATTTCGTTTGAAGGCTTTGGGAAAGAAGCGTCAGGTGGGTAGATTAGCATGTGAGATTTTTTTTTCTGTGTATTTAGGTTATTTATTTAGTGAGTTGTTTAATATTTGGGATTTGTTTTTTGGACTATTCTGTCTAATTTTTTGATTAGTGGGCCAGATATATCATTGACCTCATGTGAAACTCAGGGGGATAATATAAAGACAAAATTACACAGGGACTTCTGTGGTATGTTCAAAATTACAATCGGAGTCCAAAATAATCTTTTCGCCACGGAGGGTGGTTAAACATAGACCCACCATCGGCGGGTAGTCCGGTCATTGATGGCTCGCATAAGATGCTAGGATTTATGTTCGAGGAACGTTACATGTATATCAAGGATGTCTAGTGAAATGATATAAGTCCGGTAGCGCGGGTAAGAGGGGCGCTGTCTAAGCAGCGCGACTGATCCGTACGAATATACCAAAAATAGTATGTGTGTAATTTCCTGAAAGAACCAGTCCTCTACCTTGTGATTCGAGTCCGTTATTTATAACTAAGTGCTGTCCATTCATTGGAGCCACGTGTTCTACGTTACTTTTTTTCCTGTACTGCTTGGTACCTTCGTGGAGGGAACCAGGGAACAGTACTATTACCTTTTTTGTTACCTGTCGGCCCTTTGTACAGAGATCGTGATAAGTACAGGACACGTCATCTTTTTCTAGCGCGCCACCATCAAGTTGGCGCCCCCAGCGCACATTTACTTGCGCCAGTAGTGCAATAGAGCGGAGGACATGCACATGGTGCAAGTGTGATGCGCAACACGAGTCAATCGGGTATGCGTATCATTAAGTCCCCCCGGTTCGATATTATGCGCAAACATTGCGCGTGATGTCGAACTCAACTGTTATAAATTCCATGACAGGTATGACGTGACAGCCGTCACATCACCCGTCATGTTGCATTAAATTCTCTTCTGACACGTGTACGGTCAAGATCCATTATGGCCGTCTCTTCCCTTCCTATAAATAGAACATTCTTCATTCATTTTTCACTTTTCACTCTCTTCTCTTTCCACCATGGCTTATCGCCCTGACTTTTCTAACGTTGGTTCTATTCCTTCGTCCATCACCACTGAATATGTAGCGCATGTATCCAAGCGCTACCCTCCTATGAGACCTCTATCGCCTGCCGTTCCTGGTCGTTCAGACCGGGCCAACCGTGCTCCTAGCGGAAAGGTGGCCATTTATAGTGTGGTTTTCGAGCGGGGGAATATGCGCATTCCGCCTACGAACTTCATCTTGCGCATACTTTCCCATTTTAATATTGGCGTGGGCCAGTTGGATCCCGACAGCGCCTGCCGTCTTGTTATTTTTCAGATGTGGTGCAGGGCGCACGACTTTATTCCTACTGTGAATTTATTCAAGAACATCTTTTCATTTGAGCGGCTTGATATAGGTTGGTTCTCTTTTCGTGACAATGTTCGCTTTACAGGCGCACCCTTGGAGGAGATTCCGCGCGATTGGAAAGAGCGTTACTTCTTCGTGGATGACACGTTCATTCCGTTAGAGTTCTCAAATGTGAGTTCATGGCAATATAGTTTTGATGATAGTTTAAATATGGCGCCACCTTTAAGTTCAAGCGAGAGGTCGATGATGGATAAATGCGTAGGTCGCGTGCTTCCCTTACGCGCGTATAGCAATAACGTATTGTCTGCTGGAGCGAATTATAACGTTCTAACGATTAAGTAAGTACCTTAAGACACGTATGAAGAAAACGGGGTGTTACAACTCTCCCCCACTTGAATCGGAGCGCGTCCTCGCGATCCAAGCCACATGACAAGCCGGAAGATACACCAATACAAACTCTTCGGGTTCCCATGTAAACTCGGAACCTTTACTACGACTCCATTGAACTTTAAAAGTTCTCACCTCTTTATGTCTCAACCTCTTTACTTTTTCATCGAGTATAGCAATCGGCTTCTCAACATACTCTAACTTGTTGTTTAGCTCAATCTCGTCTAATGGTACCCATGAAGAATCATCCGCAAGACACTTACGGAGATGGGAAACATGAAATGTATTATGGATCCCCGCAAGCTCTTCGGGTAATTCCAAACGATGCGCAACTTCACCAACACGAGCTAAAATCTTAAATGGACCAATAAACCGAGGAGCTAACTGTGATGACCCGGAAAATTTCGACTAATTTAAACCAATTCTCTATATGATTTAATACTATGTAAATATACATATATATATATATATATATATATATATATATATATATATATATATATATATATATATATATATATATATATATATATATATATATATATATATATATATATATATATACAAGTAAAAATGACTTTGCTACAGTAAAACACTATTTTGCTACAGTAAAACACTATTTTGCTACAGTGAAACCGTATTTTGCTACAGTGCTACAGTGAAAAAGACTTTGCTGCAGTGATTTGCTACAGTAAACACTATTTGCTACAGTAAACACTATTTGCTACAGTATATTCGAGGGTATTTTTAATTCGGATTTCAAACCGTTTTAAAATAAGGAAATATTGGGTATTGTTCGGGGTATTGTTCTTGAATCCAAGACCAACCATACAGTCGTCTACCATCATTACGTCTACGCAATTTGCCTACAATATTGAACTGCGAGTTATAGTCTCCCTTGTTAAACGATTACGATTGTGAAATCCGTTACCACCCCGGAAAGGCTAATGTTGTAGCTGATGCCCTAAGTCGAAAAGAAAGAGTAAAACCTCTTAGGGTCCGAGCTTTGAATATTACAATTCGTACTGATCTCACAAAGCAAATTCAAGCAGCACAGTTAGAAGCTTTAAAAGAAGAAAACGAAAAAGGTGAAATGAGTAAAGGGTTAGAAAAACAACTTGAAGTAAAAGCCGATGGAACCCTGTATTTTTCTGGTAGGATATGGGTACCAAGACATGGTAACCTAAGGCAACTAGTACTAGATGAAGCACACAAAACGAGGTACTCAATTCACCCATGAAATGGGAAAATGTACCACGATCTCAAGAAGTTCTATTGGTGGCCTAATATGAAGACAGAAATTGCTACTTATGTAAGCAAATGTTTGACGTGTGCAAAGGTTAAAGCTGAGCACCAAAAGCCATCAGGATTACTGCAACAACCAGAAATTCTGTAGTGGAAATGGGAAAGAATAACCATGGATTTCATTACGAAATTGCCAAGGACTGCAAGTAGTCATGATACTATTTGGATAATAGTTGATCGTATAACTAAATCAGCTCACTTCCTACCAATAAAGGAGACAGACAGTATGGAGAAATTAGCACGCCTATATTTGAAGGAAGTAGTTTCCAGGCATGGTGTACCCATCTCCATCATATCTGATCGCGACACCCGATTCACATCACGTTTTTGGCAATCATTACAAAAAGCATTGGGAACTCGATTAGATATGAGCACCGCTTATCACCCACAGACAGATGGTCAAAGTGAAAGAACAATACAAACATTGGAAGACATGTTACGGGCATGCGTGATTGACTTTGGAACCAGTTGGGAGACATATTATCTGATGATCATGATTTGAGGTTTGTTGATGATCAATTTGCTCATAGGGACTGTATGCAAAGATGGTGTGATGAAAAGGGGAACTCTACTTATCAATATTGGTCAAATTAAGTGGTAAAAAGAGGTCAACCGGTCACATTCAATCAAAAGTCACATTTTGTCGGTCGATTTATTCGGTCAAAGTCAAATATTAACCTTCAAAATTAAAGTCGATCATGTTCATTCTCCCCTTCTTATAACCATGAATTGCCACAATATTTTCCTTAACCACATGTTATTGGTTATTTCCTAATGTAACATCACCACCTTGTTCATCTAGTTGCTCAAATGAGAAGTTTCGTTTAAGATCCGGAATGTATCTCACATATTTCAACGTCCAGTTAGTGCTAATGGCAATCCTTAATACAACATCTTCAATATCTATAGGATCTAATATCTTGTCATCAGCTAATCTGACCTTACCTCTATATGGCCTGAAACTCTTTATGTTGTAGGTTAGCATGAAAAGAAGCTTCTGGATCCATCATCTAAGACTCGACTGAATTCTCAACGCAACAAATCAATGCGTCATGTGTTTCATTAGTCGCCAAATTTATGTCCATGTCCTTCTCATCACTACGTCTTATACTGAGTTTGATAATGATCGTTTGCAGTTCCAACAAGTGATATTCTTCTTGGCGGAACTTGAACTATTTTACTGGGGGAAGAGATCGTCAAATCATAGAATTTAAAAGAAACATAAACTATAAACGCAAAAGGTGTACTTTACATATCAAAATAGGTTCATCACTCTACTTTATATATCAAAATAACAGCGTCACTTAGCAGTTAACAACTAGCAACTCAAAATTGAACATAAAATTAACTACTACTTCAAACTCATTCTTTAGTATTTATACTAATACACTACAATCTACACAACTTTGTTGGATTAATTGCTTTTAGCTAAATTTGGTTAGTAATTTATTGGTTATATTTTAATTAGTAAATATGTGTAAATTCTACTTCAAACTCGTTCTTTAATATTTATACTAACATCGTCGTATATGTAGCCTTTTTGATGTAATTCAGTTATTTTCTTTTCGGTTGCTAGAAAACAAAGTTCATGTAGTTTTCAATTGGAACTCTTAGCTCCTAAAGCCTTTGTAATTTTTCTCTCTTAGTTTCTTGCTAAATAGCGTTCTATAATACATACATACTTTTGCCATTAAAAAAAATAAATACACTACAAACAAATTAAAAGAGAATAAAAATGCCTCAAATAATAAATTGTAGTTCGCTCAATCGGTTGTATTCAATTTCGTTTGAAGGCTTTGGGAAAGAAGCGTCAGGTGGGTAGATTAGCATGTGAGATTTTTTTTTCTGTGTATTTAGGTTATTTATTTAGTGAGTTGTTTAATATTTGGGATTTGTTTTTTGGACTATTCTGTCTAATTTTTTGATTAGTGGGCCAGATATATCATTGACCTCATGTGAAACTCAGGGGGATAATATAAAGACAAAATTACACAGGGACTTCTGTGGTATGTTCAAAATTACAATCGGAGTCCAAAATAATCTTTTCGCCACGGAGGGTGGTTAAACATAGACCCACCATCGGCGGGTAGTCCGGTCATTGATGGCTCGCATAAGATGCTAGGATTTATGTTCGAGGAACGTTACATGTATATCAAGGATGTCTAGTGAAATGATATAAGTCCGGTAGCGCGGGTAAGAGGGGCGCTGTCTAAGCAGCGCGACTGATCCGTACGAATATACCAAAAATAGTATGTGTGTAATTTCCTGAAAGAACCAGTCCTCTACCTTGTGATTCGAGTCCGTTATTTATAACTAAGTGCTGTCCATTCATTGGAGCCACGTGTTCTACGTTACTTTTTTGCCTGTACTGCTTGGTACCTTCGTGGAGGGAACCAGGGAACAGTACTATTACCTTTTTTGTTACCTGTCGGCCCTTTGTACAGAGATCGTGATAAGTACAGGACACGTCATCTTTTTCTAGCGCGCCACCATCAAGTTGGCGCCCCCAGCGCACATTTACTTGCGCCAGTAGTGCAATAGAGCAGAGGACATGCACATGGTGCAAGTGTGATGCGCAACACGAGTCAATCGGGTATGCGTATCATTAAGTCCCCCCGGTTCGATATTATGCGCAAACATTGCGCGTGATGTCGAACTCAACTGTTATAAATTCCATGACAGGTATGACGTGACAGCCGTCACATCACCCGTCATGTTGCATTAAATTCTCTTCTGACACGTGTACGGTCAAGATCCATTATGGCCGTCTCTTCCCTTCCTATAAATAGAACATTCTTCATTCATTTTTCACTTTTCACTCTCTTCTCTTTCCACCATGGCTTATCGCCCTGACTTTTCTAACGTTGGTTCTATTCCTTCGTCCATCACCACTGAATATGTAGCGCATGTATCCAAGCGCTACCCTCCTATGAGACCTCTATCGCCTGCCGTTCCTGGTCGTTCAGACCGGGCCAACCGTGCTCCTAGCGGAAAGGTGGCCATTTATAGTGTGGTTTTCGAGCGGGGGAATATGCGCATTCCGCCTACGAACTTCATCTTGTGCATACTTTCCCATTTTAATATTGGCGTGGGCCAGTTGGATCCCGACAGCGCCTGCCGTCTTGTTATTTTTCAGATGTGGTGCAGGGCGCACGACTTTATTCCTACTGTGAATTTATTCAAGAACATCTTTTCATTTGAGCGGCTTGATATAGGTTGGTTCTCTTTTCGTGACAATGTTCGCTTTACAGGCGCACCCTTGGAGGAGATTCCGCGCGATTGGAAAGAGCGTTACTTCTTCGTGGATGACACGTTCATTCCGTTAGAGTTCTCAAATGTGAGTTCATGGCAATATAGTTTTGATGATAGTTTAAATATGGCGCCACCTTTAAGTTCAAGCGAGAGGTCGATGATGGATAAATGCGTAGGTCGCGTGCTTCCCTTACGCGCGTATAGCAATAACGTATTGTCTGCTGGAGCGAATTATAACGTTCTAACGATTAAGTAAGTACCTTAAGACACGTATGAAGAAAACGGGGTGTTACAACTCTCCCCCACTTGAATCGGAGCGCGTCCTCGCGATCCAAGCCACATGACAAGCCGGAAGATACACCAATACAAACTCTTCGGGTTCCCATGTAAACTCGGAACCTTTACTACGACTCCATTGAACTTTAAAAGTTCTCACCTCTTTATGTCTCAACCTCTTTACTTTTTCATCGAGTATAGCAATCGGCTTCTCAACATACTCTAACTTGTTGTTTAGCTCAATCTCGTCTAATGGTACCCATGAAGAATCATCCGCAAGACACTTACGGAGATGGGAAACATGAAATGTATTATGGATCCCCGCAAGCTCTTCGGGTAATTCCAAACGATGCGCAACTTCACCAACACGAGCTAAAATCTTAAATGGACCAATAAACCGAGGAGCTAACTGTGATGACCCGGAAAATTTCGACTAATTTAAACCAATTCTCTATATGATTTAATACTATGTAAATATACATATATATATATATATATATATATATATATATATATATATATATATATATATATATATATATATACAAGTAAAAATGACTTTGCTACAGTAAAACACTATTTTGCTACAGTAAAACACTATTTTGCTACAGTGAAACCGTATTTTGCTACAGTGCTACAGTGAAAAAGACTTTGCTGCAGTGATTTGCTACAGTAAACACTATTTGCTACAGTAAACACTATTTGCTACAGTATATTCGAGGGTATTTTTAATTCGGATTTCAAACCGTTTTAAAATAAGGAAATATTGGGTATTGTTCGGGGTATTGTTCTTGAATCCAAGACCAACCATACAGTCGTCTACCATCATTACGTCTACGCAATTTGCCTACAATATTGAATCGCAATATTGAACTGTGAGTTATAGTCTCCCTTGTTAAACGATTACGATTGTGAAATCCGTTACCACCCCGGAAAGGCTAATGTTGTAGCTGATGCCCTAAGTCGAAAAGAAAGAGTAAAACCTCTTAGGGTCCGAGCTTTGAATATTACAATTCGTACTGATCTCACAAAGCAAATTCAAGCAGCACAGTTAGAAGCTTTAAAAGAAGAAAACGAAAAAGGTGAAATGAGTAAAGGGTTAGAAAAACAACTTGAAGTAAAAGCCGATGGAACCCTGTATTTTTCTGGTAGGATATGGGTACCAAGACATGGTAACCTAAGGCAACTAGTACTAGATGAAGCACACAAAACGAGGTACTCAATTCACCCATGAAATGGGAAAATGTACCACGATCTCAAGAAGTTCTATTGGTGGCCTAATATGAAGACAGAAATTGCTACTTATGTAAGCAAATGTTTGACGTGTGCAAAGGTTAAAGCTGAGCACCAAAAGCCATCAGGATTACTGCAACAACCAGAAATTCTGTAGTGGAAATGGGAAAGAATAACCATGGATTTCATTACGAAATTGCCAAGGACTGCAAGTAGTCATGATACTATTTGGATAATAGTTGATCGTATAACTAAATCAGCTCACTTCCTACCAATAAAGGAGACAGACAGTATGGAGAAATTAGCACGCCTATATTTGAAGGAAGTAGTTTCCAGGCATGGTGTACCCATCTCCATCATATCTGATCGCGACACCCGATTCACATCACGTTTTTGGCAATCATTACAAAAAGCATTGGGAACTCGATTAGATATGAGCACCGCTTATCACCCACAGACAGATGGTCAAAGTGAAAGAACAATACAAACATTGGAAGACATGTTACGGGAATGCGTGATTGACTTTGGAACCAGTTGGGATCGACACTTACCGTTGGCAGAATTTTCATACAATAACAGCTATCATACGAGCATCAACGCAGCGCCATTTGAAGCACTTTACGGTAGAAAGTGCAGATCTCCTATCTGTTGGAGTGAAGTAGGAGAAAGACAACTTACTGGACCAGAAATTATTCATGAAACCACCGAAAAGATCATTCAAATACAACAGCGATTGAAAACGGCCATGAGTCGCCAAAAGAGTTATGCTGATGTAAGAAGAAAACCGCTAGAATTTCAAGTGGGCGACAAAGTCATGTTGAAAGTGTCACCCTGGAAAGGCGTAGTACGATTCGGTAAACGAGGAAAGTTAAGTCCTAGGTACGTAGGACCCTTTGAAATCACAGAAAGAGTTGGAACAGTTGCTTATCGATTAAAGCTACCGCAAGAACTTAGTAGTGTTCACAACACATTTCACGTGTCAAATTTGAAGAAATGTTTAGCTGAAGAGGATGTCGTAATTCCTCTTGACGAAATACGAATCAATGATAAACTCCATTTTATCGAAGAACCTGTTGAAATCATGGACCGTGAGGTCAAACAATTAAAACAAAGCAAAATACCGATAGTTAGGGTTCGTTGGAACGCTAGAAGAGGACCCGAGTTTACTTGGGAACGTGAGGATCAAATGAAGCAAAAGTATCCACATTTGTTCACTGATATCGCTCATGAAACAGGTACTACTCAAAATTTCGGGACGAAATTTTCTTTAACGGGGAGGTTATGTGATGACCCGGAAAATTTCGAATAATTTAAACCAATTCTCTATATGATTTAATACTATGTAAATATACATATATATATGTATGTATGTATATATATATATATATATATATATATATATATATATATATATATATATGTACAAGTAAAAATGACTTTGCTACAGTAAAACACTATTTTGCTACAGTAAAACACTATTTGCTACAGTGAAACCGTATTTTGCTACAGTACTACAGTGATTTGCTACAGTAAAATACTATTTGCTAGAGTAAACACTATTTGCTACAGTAAACACTATTTGATCTCGATGAACTAGCAAACAAAAACGGAAAAGGCGGCCATGCGATCGCATGGCAAAAACACTGAAAACTCATGCGATCGCATGAGCTACAGTAAATCGAAAAGTACTATAAAAGGTCAGTTTTGCTCGACGAATTTTACATAATCATTTCTGTACGTAAATTTTATATTTATAATTATAATTATAATTATAATTTTAAGTTTAATAATAATAAAGTATATTCGAGGGTATTTTTAATTCGGGTTTCAAACCGTTCTAAAATAAGGAAATATTGGGTATTGTTCGGGGTATTATTCTTGAATCCAAGACCAACCATACAGTCGTCTACCATCATTACATCTACGCAATTTGCCTACAATATTGAATCGCAATATTGAACTGTGAGTTATAGTCTCCCTTTTTAAATACTTTAAATATTTTTGGGCTGAGAATACATGCAATTTATTTTAAACGCAATAAGACACAAGTACATACAAAATTCTACACTGACTTAAACCGAAAATCCCTTAGCTTTGGTAACTAGTAGCTGCCAGTACATAGGATATGGACTGGTGGGCGCGAATAATTGTATATGGATCCATAGGGCTTGACATCCCCGTCCGAGCTAGAGCGCTAGCCTTTTAACGGACGTATGTTATTTGAGTTTAAGACACGTTGGTTTGCGCGTATTAAAACGAATGGGGTAATTATCACTATAGCGTTAAGTTTAGTTACCAGGGTGCTCTGTTACGTAGAATCTATTGATAAACTTTTGATGAAATCTTGTGGTCTATCTTTATATATGTTTATGACTCGAGCAATTAAACCTATAACTCACCAACATTCGTGTTGACTTTTTAGCATGTTTTATTCTCAGGTCCTTAGACTGCTTCCGCTGTGATGTGCTTGTTGCCTGCATGGAGTCTCTCATGCTTTGTACAAAGTTTATTGCATTCAAAATAAAACTGCGTTGTGTAATAAATAATTGGACTGTGAAGTCAACCTGTAAATTAAAGACTTATGTATTTTGGGGTTTTGCTTATACTTAAGCACTCGCCCACATGTTTATAACTTTCTATGTTTAGAAAGTCACTTATTTTAATGAATGCGATATTTTATCAAAACGTATCATATAGAGGTCAAAACCTCATTGTGGAATCAATGATTAACGTGCTGCGTCAATAGCGATTTTGACGGGTCGTTACAGTTGGTATCCGAGCTTGAGGTCATAGGGAACCAGAAATTACATTAGTGTGTTTAACTGGTAATTGTTAGGATGCATTAGTGAGTCTGGACTATGACCATATTTGTTTTTACTGAATTTTGCTTATCATTTGGTCAAAAACATTATATGTGATATATTTATATGCTAACGTAATTGTTGTTTCAATTATGTGATAGATGACTTCTTCTAATCCTATCATTTTGTACGACTCGGAATCGGACACTGAATCTATTCTATCCACAACTGAAAAGGGCGTTCCAATACCTATTAAAGAAGAAATTGTGTTAGCCGGGGAATCTCAACTCCCGGTAAACCCAGAGGAGGTTCCAGCTCCACCAAACTCTAGTTTTCCGGAGCCACAGTATCGTTGGCATGGACCCATGATTCCTGGAGTAAACGAGGATCGTCCATTTCTAAACAAATATGGACATTGGTCCAGATATACCGTCGACGGGCGGGTTGTGCCGATTACACCTGGCAGATTTCGGTTCATGACCACCGGTACATATTCTCGCAGTTCGTCATCATATTCTCCTACACATGACTCAGACAGTTCGTCATCAGACGAGATCAGTAAGGAGGAGGATTTCGCTAATGAAATAAAAGAGATCACTAAGGAGAAATTCCAACTTGCTATAGATAATAAAAACAACCACAATAATAAAAAGTCCTTAATTATTAAAAAGGAAGAGGACCATTCGATCCGTAACCACCCTTATTATATTAAACCCACTGAGGCAGCGGGTACCTCAAAACCCCAACCAAAAATAAAATACACTGCCAGAATGTCTGTCGGACCATGTGCACACAAACAATTGGCAGAGAGAACCAAATGGGAAGAAGTTTCTGATAGTTCTGAATAAACGACCTCGCAACCATAAATCTTCCATGCGCTATTCTATTGCTTATGTGTGCTACTCTATCTTGTTATGTAGAATAATCATATGTAAAATATCGGTATTGTATGGTATTGTATTATTTTGGTTTATTAATAATAAATGCATGGAATGATTATTTGTATTATTAATACTTATTATTATTATTACATAATAACGTAGTAACTCGCTATAATTTTTTATAGTGGAATATTATTAGGATTTTAGTAGTTAATTCCTTGTACTAGCTATTATGTATGAACTTAACGGGTAGGTAATACCCTAGAAATAATTATAAAATGCTAATAAGAAGAAAAGGCTTTTATAATAATCGGTTCATATTATTAATATGCTACGATTAACTATTGACAACTCATTTTACCTATAATATTCTATATGATTAAATTATATCTGTTGTGTTTATTGAAGAAACATGTCTCAAATGTCGGATGCTGAGTTTGAGCAACTATTCGAGAAACGTGTGAATGAAAGAATTGCTGCAGCCGAGGCAGCAAAAGCAACAACCGAAGCAGCAGCCAAAGCAGCAGCCGTAAACACAAACTCACGAAACGGATGCTCATACAAAACTTTTCAAGGATGCAAACCACAGACGTTTAGTGGAACCGAGGGACCAGTCGGTCTAACCCGATGGTTTGAAAAGATGGAGTCCGTTTTCAAAATCAGTAATTGTGCGAACGGAGACAAGTCAAAGTATGCTTCGTGCACGTTGCAAGACGGTGCACTTACTTGGTGGAACAATTATGCTAAAGCAGAAGGAATAGATACGGCATATGATATCTCTTGGGAAGAACTGAAAAAGATGCTAATCGAGGAGTACTGTCCTCGAAACGAGATCAGAAAAATGGAATCTGAGTTACGTAATCTGAAGGTTATCGGCGCGAATCTCAATAACTATGAAAAGCGTTTCATGGAACTAGCCTTGTTGTGTCCCGAATTGGTGCCAAACGAGAAACGAAAGATAGAAATGTATATTGACGGTTTATCGATCAATATCAAAGGAAATGTTACATCGTCCAAACCGAATACGATGCAGGAAGCCATGACAATGGTACACCAACTCATGGACCAGATCACAGAGAGTTCGATTAAGGCACCAATTACCGAAGTCAAGACAACTGAAGGAAAGAGGAAATGGGAAGACTATAAGGGCAAAAGTACTCAACTGAAGAAACAAGAAACTTTTAAAGGTAAACAAGATGGGGCAACTGCAAGTCCAAACTATAAGGGACCCCATCCGTTCTACAAAAGATGTTACACACATCATGCAGTTTATTGCCAAGTGGTCTGTGACAAGTGCAACAAGAAAGGACATGTGGCGAAAGATTGTTATGCCACCATTTCTGAAGTAAAGACAAAATCGACCGATGTCAAGAAATGTTATGGATGCGGGAAGTCTGGTCACTTTATAAATCAATGCCCTGATAAGGAGAAGAACAAAGAACCTGCACGTGGGAGGGCATTTAATGTTAGTGCCAGTAAAGCACGTGAGGATCCTAATCTTGTCACGGGTACGTTTACCGTTAATAATCAACTAGCTTCTATTATGTTTGATACGGGTGCTGATAGAAGTTATATGTGTAAAGACTTTAGTTTTAAACTAAAATGTGCATCATTACCTCTAGACGATAAATATACTATTGAATTAGCTAATGGTAAACTGATAAAAGTCGATAAAATTTGCCATGGTTGCGAAATGAATCTCGCTGGTGAAACCTTCAAAATTGATTTGATACCCGTAGAATTAGGAAGTTTTGACGTAATCGTTGGCATGGACTGGATGTCCAAAACAAGAGCGGAAGTTGTTTGCGCTGAGAAAGCAATCCGCATCCCTCGTAAGGATGAAACGTCATTAATGATTTATGGGGAGAAGAGCAACTCAAAGCTGAACTTTATCAGCTGTATGAAGGCCCAGAAACTTATAAGAAAAGGTTGTTATGCTATTCTGGCACACGTAAAGAAGATCGATACTGAAGAAAGAAGCATTAATGACATGCCGGGTGTAAGAGAATATCCCGGAGTATTTCCAGAAGAATTACCGGGGCTACCTCCACACAGATGTGTAGAATTCCAGATTGATCTCATACCGGGAGCTGCACCTGTAGCCCGATCTCCATATAGACTTACACCTTCAGAAATGCAAGAATTACAAGACCAGTTGCAAGAATTATCGGACCGTGGATTTATTCGTCCTAGTTTTTCACCTTGGGGTGCTCCTATTCTGTTCGTCAAGAAGAAGGATGGATCTATGAGAATGTGCATAGATTACCGAGAATTAAACAAATTAACGATCAAGAATCGGTACCCATTACCGATGATTGATGATTTGTTTGATCAATTGCAAGGATCAAGTGTTTATTCCAAGATTGATCTACGCTTCGGATATCATCAGCTGAGAGTGAAGGAAGAAGATGTTCCTAAAACCGCGTTCAGAACCCGTTACGGTCACTATGAGTTTCTAGTCATGCCTTTTGGATTAACTAATGCTCCAGCAGTATTCATGGATCTAATGAATCGCATTTGTAGACCGTATTTAGACAAATTTGTCATTGTTTTTATCGACGACATATTGATTTACTCGAAGAACAAGGAAGAACATAAGCAACACTTAAGACTGGTACTAGAGATACTCAAGAAAGAAGAATTGTACGCAAAATTTTCGAAGTGTGATTTCTGGTTACAAGAAGTACAATTTTTGGGACATGTTGTTAGTAAACATGGAATTAAAGTTGACCCTGCCAAGATCGAAGCCATTAGTAAATGGGAAACACCGAAGACTCTAACACAAATCCGCCAATTCTTAGGTCTTGCTGGTTACTACCGAAGATTCATTCAAGATTTCTCTAGAATCGCCAAACCCTTAACTTCATTGATTCAAAAGGGAAAGAAGTATGATTGGTCCACGGAACAGGAATCCTCATTCCATTTATTAAAGAAGAAGTTAACGTCTGCACCCATTTTGTCATTACCAGAAGGAAATGATGATTTCGTGATCTATTGTGACGCTTCGCACCAAGGTTTAGGATGTGTATTAATGCAACGCACAAAAGTTAGCGCATATGCCTCACGACAACTAAAAATTCATGAAAAGAACTATACGACACACGATTTGGAACTTGGAGCTGTAGTTTTTGCACTCAAAATATGCAGACACTATCTATATGGCACCAAGTGTACAGTGTACACCGACCATAAGAGTCTTCAGCATATTTTTGATCAAAAACTACTCGATATGAGGCAACGTCGCTGGGTAGAGTTGTTAAACGATTACGATTGTGAAATCCGTTACCACCCCGGAAAGGCTAATGTTGTAGCTGATGCCCTAAGTCGAAAAGAAAGAGTAAAACCTCTTAGGGTCCGAGCTTTGAATATTACAATTCGTACTGATCTCACAAAGCAAATTCAAGCAGCACAGTTAGAAGCTTTAAAAGAAGAAAACGAAAAAGGTGAAATGAGTAAAGGGTTAGAAAAACAACTTGAAGTAAAAGCCGATGGAACCCTGTATTTTGCTGGTAGGATATGGGTACCAAGACATGGTAACCTAAGGCAACTAATACTAGATGAAGCACACAAAATGAGGTACTCAATTCACCCAGGAAATGGGAAAATGTACCACAATCTCAAGAAGTTCTATTGGTGGCCTAATATGAAGACAGAAATTGCTACTTATGTAAGCAAATGTTTGACGTGTGCAAAGGTTAAAGCTGAGCACCAAAAGCCGTCAGGATTACTGCAACAACCAGAAATTCCGTAGTGGAAATGGGAAAGAATAACCATGGATTTCATTACGAAATTGCCAAGTACTGCAAGTAGTCATGATACTATTTGGATAATAGTTGATCGTATAACTAAATCAGCTCACTTCCTACCAATAAAGGAGATAGACAGTATGGAGAAATTAGCACGCCTATATTTGAAGGAAGTAGTTTCCAGGCATGGTGTACCCATCTCCATCATATCTGATCGCGACACCCGATTCACATCACGTTTTTGGCAATCATTACAAAAAGCATTGGGAACTCGATTAGATATGAGCACCGCTTATCACCCACAGACAGATGGTCAAAGTGAAAGAACAATACAAACATTGGAAGACATGTTACGGGCATGCGTGATTGACTTTGGAACCAGTTGGGATCGACACTTACCGTTGGCAGAATTTTCATACAATAACAGCTATCATACGAGCATCAACGCAGCGCCATTTGAAGCACTTTACGGTAGAAAGTGCAGATCTCCTATCTGTTGGAGTGAAGTAGGAGAAAGATAACTTACTGGACCAGAAATTATTCATGAAACCACCGAAAAGATCATTCAAATACAACAGCGATTGAAAACGACCATGAGTCGCCAAAAGAGTTATGCTGATGTAAGAAGAAAACCGCTAGAATTTCAAGTGGGCGACAAAGTCATGTTGAAAGTGTCACCCTGGAAAGGCGTAGTACGATTCGGTAAACAAGGAAAGTTAAGTCCTAGGTACGTAGGACCCTTTGAAATCACAAAAAGAGTTGGAACAGTTGCTTATCGATTAAAGCTACCGCAAGAACTTAGTAGTGTTCACAACACATTTCACGTGTCAAATTTGAAGAAATGTTTAGCTGAAGAGGATGTCGTAATTCCTCTTGATGAAATACGAATCAATGATAAACTCCATTTTATCGAAGAACCTGTTGAAATCATGGACCGTGAGGTCAAACAATTAAAACAAAGCAAAATACCGATAGTTAGGGTTCGTTGGAACGCTAGACGAGGACCCGAGTTTACTTGGGATCGTGAGGATCAAATGAAGCAAAAGTATCCACATTTGTTCACTGATATCGCTCATGAAACAGGTACTACTCAAAATTTCGGGACGAAATTTTCTTTAACGGGGAGGTTATGTGATGACCCGAAAAATTTTGACTAATTTAAACCAATTCTCTATATGATTTAATACTATGTAAATATACATATATATATATATATGTATGTATATATATATATATATATATATATATATATATATATATATATATATATATATATATATATATATATATATATGTACAAGTAAAAATGACTTTGCTACAGTAAAACACTATTTTGCTACAGTAAAACACTATTTGCTACAGTGAAACCGTATTTTGCTACAGTTCTACAGTGATTTGCTACAGTAAACACTATTTGCTACAGTACACGCTATTTGCTACAGTGAACACTATTTGCTTCAGTGAACACTATTTGCTACAGTAAACACTATTTGATGTCGACGAACTAGCAAACAAAAACGGAAAAGGCGGCCATGTGATTGCATGGCAAAAACACTGAAAACTCATGCGATCGCATGAGCTACAGTAAATCGAAAAGTACTATAAAAGGTCAGTTTTGCTCGACGAATTTTTCATAATCATTTCTGTACGTAAATTTTAAATTTATATTTATAATTATAATTTTAATTTTAAGTTTAATAATAATAAAGTATATTCGAGGGTATTTTTAATTCGGGTTTCAAACCGTTTTAAAATAAGGAAATATTGGGTATTGTTCGGGGTATTGTTCTTGAATCCAAGACCAACCATACAGTCGTCTACCATCATTACGTCTACGCAATTTGCCTACATTATTGAATCGCAATATTGAACTGTGAGTTATAGTCTCCCTTTTTAAATACTTTAAATATTTTTGGGCTGAGAATACATGCAATTTATTTTAAACGCAATACGACACAAGTACATACAAAATTCTACACTGAGTTAAACCGAAAATCCCTTAGCTTTGGTAACTAGTAGCTTCCAGTACATAGGATATGGACTGGTGGGCGCGAATAATTGTATATGGATCCATAGGGCTTGACATCCCCGTCCGAGCTAGAGCGCTACCCTTTTAGCGGACGTATGTTATTTGAGTTTAAGACACGTTGGTTTGCGTGTATTAAAACGAATGGGGTAATTATCACTATAGCATTAAGTTTAGTTACCAGGGTGCTCTGTTACGTAGAATCTATTGATAAACTTTTGATGAAATCTTGTGGTCTATCTTTATATATGTTTATGACTCGAGCAATTAAACCTATAACTCACCAACATTCGTGTTGACTTTTTAGCATGTTTTATTCTCACGTCCTTAAACTGCTTCCGCTGTGATGTTCTTGTTGCCTGCATGGAGTCTCTCATGCTTTGTACAAAGTTTATTGCATTCAAAATAAAACTGCGTTGTGTAATAAATAATTGGACTGTGAAGTCAACCTGTAAATTAAAGACTTATGTATTTTGTGGTTTTGCTTATACTTAAGCACTCGCCCACATGTTTATAACTTTCTATGTTTAGAAAGTCACTTATTTTAATGAATGCAATATTTTATCAAAACGTATCATATAGAGGTCAAAACCTCACTGTGGAATCAATGATTAACGTGCTGCGTCAATAGCGATTTTGACGGGTCGTTACACTAACTTTCCTCATTTTCGAAACTGAATAACACCTTTCCATGGCAAAACTTTAAGCATCACCATGTCGCCTTCTTGGAATTCGATAGGTCGCCTTCGTTTGTCAGCATACGACTTTTGTCTATCTTGAGCCTTTTTCAAATGAGCCCGAATCATATCGATCTTGCTATTCGTCTCTAAAACCAAATCGGTAATCCCGATTTCTCTTTGACCCACTTCACCCCAACAAATGGTAGTTTGACACCTTCGCCCATAAAGCCTCTCATACGGTGGCATTCCAATACTAGTATGATAACTATTATTGTACGAGAATTCCACCAACGGTAGGTGCTCATCCCAACTACCACCGAAATCGATAATACACGCCCGTAACATATCCTTCAATGTTTGATTGGTACGTTCGGTTTGACCGTCCGTTTGAGGATGATACGCCGTGCTAAATTTCAATTGTGTACCCATATCTTCATGAAACTTTTCCCAAAACCGAGATGTGAAATGGGTATCTCGATCAGAAATAATAGATATAGGAACCCCATGCCTTGATATCACTTCCTTGATGAACAACTTAGCCAACGTCTCCAATGATATCGCTTCCCGAATGGGAAGAAACAAGGCACTCTTCGTCAACCAATCAACTATCACCCAAATCGAATCAAATTGGGTTCTCGCCGTCCTTGGTAACTTTGTAATAAAATCCATGGTAATGTGCCCCCATTTTCATTTCGGGATGTCTAACGGTTGTAACATACCATACGGCTTTTGGTGTTCGGCTTTAACTTGCAAACATGTGACGCATTGTTCAACATACTTTACAACATCACGTTTCATGCCCGGCCACCAATACTCCTTTTTTAAATCAAGGTACATTTTCGTCGCGCCCGGATGAATGGAATATCTTGACTTATGTGCTTCATCAAGTAGCATTCGTCGGAAATCTCCCATTCTAGGCACCCACACTCGTCCTTGAAAGGACAACAAACCATGCGGGCCTAAGGTAATAGACTCCGTTTGGCCCACGATTCGTTTCTCATGTTTGTTGTTAACAAAAGCTTCAATTTGAGTCTCACCAAGCTTTACAAGAAAATCGTTAGTAATAATCATGCGTAACGATCCTACTCGTATCGCCGGATGTTGACTCTTTCGACTCAATGCATCAGCGACCACATTCGCCTTGCCCGAATGATAAAGTATTTCACAATCATAATCTTTTACTACGTCCATCCATCTACGTTGACGATAATTCAAATCTCTTTGATCAAAAAGATGTTTTAGGCTCTTGTGATCCGAATAAATCGTACACTTAACACCATACAAGTAATGGCGGCAAATTTTCAACGCATGCACAACCGCCGCCAACTCAAGATCATGAGTCGGATATCTTGTTTCGCGTTCCTTTAACTGTCGAGAGGAATAAGCGATGACTTTACCTCTTTGCATTAGAACACACCCGAGCCCATTTAAAAACGCATCACAATAAACCGTCATGTCTTCTACACCTTCCGGCAATACTAACACCGGAGCTTGGCATAACTTCTCTTTTAACAATTGAAAAGCAATTTCTTGATCGTTCTCCCAATTAAATCTAGCATTCTTTCTCGTCAATTTCGTCAATGGAGAAGCAATCTTAGAAAAGTCTTGGATAAACCGACGGTAATAACCGGACAATCCGAGAAAACTTCGGATTTTCGTAGGCGTAGTCGGTTGTCCCCAACTCTTCACTGTCTCTATCTTCCCCGGGTCTACTTGTATACCTTCTTTATTCACAATATGACCAAGGAATTGAACTTCCCTTAGCCAAAACTCACATTTGGAGAGTTTAACATACAAATTCTCCTTCCGTAATGTCTTCAACACACCGCGCAAATGGTGTTCATGTTCCTTCATACTCTTCGAATAGATAAGTATGTCGTCAATGAACACGATTACTGACTTGTCCAACATAGGTTGACACACTCGGTTCATAAGATCCATGAATGCCGCCGGTGCATTCGTAAGACCAAAAGGCGTAACTACAAACTCAAAATGCCCGTAACGCGTTCGAAAGGCCGTTTTCTCAATATCTTCCTCACGGACCCGCATTTGGTGATAGCCGGACCGTAGGTCGATCTTAGAGAAATAAGTTGCACCTTGGAGTTGGTCAAACAAATCGTCAATCCGAGGCAATGGATAACGATTCTTTATCGTCACTTTATTCAACTCCCGATAATCGATGCACATCCGCATACTACCGTCCTTCTTTTTCACGAATAAAACCGGAGCGCCCCATGGCGAAGCACTCGGTCGAATAAAACCCTTCTCAAGTAACTCTTGGGTTTGATTTAACAATTCTTGCATTTCAGTTGGCGCTAAACGATAAGGAGTTTTAGCAATAGGAGTAGCACCCGGAACCAACTCAATGCGAAATTCAACTTGTCTTTCCGCCGGAACACCCGTCAACTCATCCGGAAAAACGTCTTCGAATTCACAAACCACCAAAATTTCACGAATGGATGGTGGCTCTTCACAAGTATCAACTACATGAGCAAGAAAAGCCATACCACCACTGTTAAGAAAACGACGTGCCCGTGCAAGAGTGCATAACGGTACAAGTCTTCTCCGTCTCTCACCATGAATAATTAGTTCTCCCCCACTTGGGGTCTTTACCCTAATAGACTTTTCATGGCATGCAATATCGACTCTATAACGATCGAGCCAATCCATACCAATGACAACATCAAACTCACCCAAAGTCATCGGAATGAGATCAATTTTAAACATTTAGAAATCGAACACAATATCACAATCATTACAAACATCAACCCCTAGCACCGTCTTACCATCCGCTATTTTGACTTCTACCGGATGACTTAGCTTAGCTAGTGGTTTATCTAACTTAGGCACAAATCTTGGAGACACAAACGACAAATTAGCACCACTATCAAAAAGTATCCTTGCCGGATTAGAGTTAACCATAAAAGTACCTGAGACAACTTCGTTAGATTGCTTGGCCTCATCATTGGTCATTAAGTAGTTGCGACCCCTAGCCGTACATGCCGCCTTCTCTAGCTGCTTAACATTATCATTGCACAAATCGGGATACTCCCACTTTCGATGCCCTTCTTTATTACAATTGAACCAAGTGGGCTTGTTTCCGGAAGATGGGTTCGGGCAATCACGAGCCATATGACCTGTTTGTCCACAATTGTAACACGTATAAGAAAAACCCCCGGAAGCGCCCTTCTTCACGCTATTAACACTTTTGAAACCCTTCTTGTTCTTGTTCTTTTTGTTCGGAAAGTTAGAATGACTAAAACCTTCAAACTTTCTCTTGGAAAAAGAGAAATCACTTCTTTTTGGAACTTCCGGTTCGAAACCCCGAGCCAATTCAAATAATTCGTCAAAAGACTTAGCCATTCCCTGACTAATCTTACCCTTCAACTCATCGTTCATGGTACGGTAGAAATCTTGCTTCAACTTGTGATCATCACCAATATACTCCGGACAAAAATGAGTCTTTGCCAAGAAAGTAGACTTGAGAGTAACCAAGTCCATTGAACCTTGTCGCAAATTGTGCAACTCGTCCCAGATTTTATCAAGGTCGGAAGGAGTTCGGTATTCTTTGAAAAATTCCTTTTTAAACTCTTCCCACGTCAAGCTCATGCATTGCTCTTCCCCATATAATTGGATTTTATTATCCCACCACATCTTCGCCTCTTCACGCAACATGCTAGAACCGTACCTCGCTTTCTTCTCGGGAGGACATTCCGCGGTACGGAAAGCCCCCTCGATGTCGGAGATCTAACATGTACTTTTCAATGGATCTCTCACTTCATTAAACATAGGAGGTTGAGCATCCTTGGAATTTTTGTAATGGAAGTCTCGCCTCCCATATCCACCATTACCATCACCCCCCTTCGCCCCGAGGATGAATATTTCTAGCTTCTAATGCCTCTTCGATCGCGGCATTCATTCACTCATTGATCATTTCGGTTACTTGCCCATCAACCGATTCTTGGAAAACCTTTCGGACATCGTCGAGAAATTCAGCTTTTAGCTTTTTAAAGATGGCCTCTACCTTGGCCGTGAGTTCAACGTCCTCGCTCGTGCCTCTACCATTGGTATCATGACCATTTCTCATCTTCATTCTACAAAACAGAATAGGTTAAACAACGAAACGAAGGACAAGTCATAAATATACCACACCGCTCCATCTTGCTCAACAATCATCGTACATCGCTTACTTGACACGACTTGAACCCGTAACAATGGTAGCAAATCATTGTTATGCGAGCACGTCGCATTAACTCGCTAATACAACGTCTATCTCGCTTGATGATTTCAAGACACAACACAAAATAATTAGTACCATGTTAGATCACATAACCTAAGCACTAACCACACCTGGTCCAACCCGTCTCCTACAAGTCCCGCGTTAAGTGTATACACAATAAAGTCTAAGTCTAGGCACCTATCTCAAGTCGCCTAAATCCCTTAGACCATGCTCTGATACCACTTGAAACAACCCAACCCGTAATTAGTACGACAATTTTTTTTAAATTAATTAACCATTAGCGCCCAATTAAACGGTTACATATAAACCATTTAAACAATATCACAAGTTTAATGTTTACAAATGGCACAAAGGCCCTTAACAAATGTAACACACATTCGACCCATTCAAAATGATAGTTTAATCCAATCGACACTTGAGCATGGTTTGGGGCTAAACTACCCGTAACACTAGGTCGACTTCCAAAAGCTTCATCCAAAGCATCCCCTATCAAAACAAAGCGGAAGGCCACAAATCCAACCGAATACCCTTGCCTTTATCCAAGCCGGAGCCTAAAAAGGTTAACAATGAGAGGGTAAGCGAAACGCTTAGTGAATGCAATAATTATACACATACATATATAATATACCTACTTGCAAACACTTACACACATACCACATACATACTAGCAACACAATTAGCTTATCACCTCAATACAAAGCTATTAACACAATTAGCTTATCACCTCAATACAAAGCTATTAACCTCCAATGACCCATTTGCATTAAATGACCCATTTACCCCAAGACCGCCCATTAATGGCCAAGACTCCTCATCAATCACTAAAAACTAGTGATTATAGTCCAATAACAATAACTACCACCTTTTAGGGTATTTTCATACTCATCTTTACCCAACTAGATCAACATTACCCCTTTTAACCTATTTTAACACTTAGACTCGCAAATTGGTCAAAAACGAACCCATTAGCAAATCTTTCATCAATTTACAAGTGTATTAGTGACTAATAACATAATTTAACACTTACAAATCTCGATTTACATAACCAAACCCTAGATTATAGTTATTAGGGTTTCCTTACAAAAATATAACCCAAATTCACCCATTTAACCCCCAAATGGGTCTTACAAGTCTTAAATGGCCCAAACCCTAGCCATAATTTAACTAAAACTTAAAACATGGAGTTAAGACTTACCAACACTATTGGGTCGTAGCTAAGAACAAGGAGAACAACTTTACTTCTTGCTCCAAAGATCGATTCACAATTCTTCACTCTCAAATCTTACTTTTAATTTAAATGGGTTTTATGTTTTGAGAGTAAATAGAAGAAGAAAAGAGAAAAGAAATTGAATAAATGAGATAAGTGGTTGAGGTTTAATGCTCCAATCAGATCCATACGCAAAAAGACAAAAATACCCTTGGACTACCCCTTTTTAAATAGGAAAACCGGATCAGATCTGCAGCTTTGTCGCGTCGCGACCTCAATTGTCGCGGCGCGCCAATACACTGGATTTTCGAGTTGTCTTAATCTACTCCTGACTTTGATTTGCTTTATTTGTCGTGGCGCGCCCAAGAGCCTTGCAACGCGGCAATGGCCTACAACTGGTCATTTTGACAACTTAACATAATTATCGATTTATTCGACTTGTACACCTCGTTCACGCTTCCAACATACGTTTAAACTTTGTCTTTAAGTCTCACATGACTTAACACTAACAAAACCCATGCATATACTTATACATGCATACATTCTCAAACATATACATATACATATACATATATATATATATACATACATATATATATATATACATATATATATATACATATATATATATATATATATATATATATATATATATATATATATATCTCGCATACATCAAGTTAACACTCTAAATCGTTTAATCACATAAACGAGCGAATTATAACGTTCTAACAATTAAGTAAGTACCTTAAGACACATATGAAGAAAACGGGGTGTTACAAATCATCACCGGGCATCATCTCGATCATCTAAACATCCATCATCATTTCAACATCATAATCTCTTCGTCCTCCATGATCATCGATCACCGTAAACTTCATCATCATGATTATCATTAACGTATTATCATCATCGTTCTTTTATTATTACAGGATCATCATCATCGTATATTCACGTTATCATCGAACATTATCATCATTCACCAACATCACGCATCTTCTATTCTTCGAACAGCTACTATTCATCATCTTCGTCATTATTGCTACAGTACCGTCATCATTTTATGCATCACCCTCGTTGTTATAACAAGAATGAAACGGAATAGTAGCAGCAGTTGAGGGTTGTTCTTGGGTGTAGCAGAAGATGTTGTTGAGCAAGTGGGTGTGTGGTTCTTGGTTCGCTTGAGTTGTAAAACATTCACGATGCATAGTAGTAGTCGTAGTTGATTAACACAACAGTAGTTACAGAAAAAAATAGCACACGATGGTGTGAGTGTTGTTAAAATGGGTTTTTGGTGGTTGCGTTTGTCATCAACATGAGTGAAACAGAAAAATGGGTGTTGCAGCAGCTCGTTTTAATGGTGGCTGTTATGGTGGTTTTAACAAAAGGGGAAGAGAGAGAGGGGAGATGGTTGTTGATGATGGCTGTGGTGTTTGGTGGTGGCGGAGTGGTGGTGGTGCAAGGTGGTGGAAAGGAGAGTGGTTACCATGGTGGAGGTCATGGTGGTGGTGTTCGAATAAAAAGAAAATAGTGGTATTAAAGGGTTGCAGTTATGGTGGCTCACGGTGGAGATCCGGTGGGCTAAGTGGTGGTCGTGAGGTGAAGTTGGTGATCAAGTGTTTCACCTGCTCTACCTCTATAAATCTTAATGCATATTACACATATTTATCTATAATACTAATGTAAATATAATCTTAATAATAATTAATATAAATAAATAATAAATAATGAAATGAGAGTCACATATTGTACAATAATTTCAAATGATAATTTTCAATAGTTCAGCAGTGACTCTTATGTCCTATTGTACCGACAGTTTATCACGGGCTGTGTATCGTGCGAAAACAGTGGCGGATAAAAGTGTTCAGAAAAATATCATCTTTTTAAACTAACTATATTTATTTATTTTGGTCATTATGGTATAAAATTCGATCATTAATTAAATAAAATTTACCTCAACTGTCCCTCTCATTTATGGGTAAAATATAAAAAGTATTAAAACTTATCAAATAGTTCCTAAATGCATTTTTAATAAGCCTAAAATTTATAGAAGTCATTTTCGTATCACTGTTTATTTTAAAATTACATAAGTTTGAATTTAACTTGCTTAGTATCAATCGAAACATCAAACGAGTATTACAATCATTTAATATTTATTTTTAATATACTTTATTTATATATAGAGATATATTTTAAATAATAATTATTATAATATCCTATTTTTATTTTTATTAATTTTTAATAACAACAACATATAGTACTTCAAATTATATTTCAAACTATTATTTATATATACATACACACATATCTATTTACAATTAATTGTTCGTGAATCGTCGAGAGCAGTCGAAGGTCAATTGAATATATGAACATCGTTCCAAAAATTTTGAGACCCAACATTACAAACTTTGCTTATCGTGTCGGAAACATATAAAGATTAAGTTTAAATTTGATCGGAAATTTCCGGGTCGTCACAGTACCTACCCGTTAAAGAAATTTCATCCCGAAATTTGAGTGGAATCATCATGGCTGACAATAAGTATGTTTTCATGACGCATACGAGTTAGAATTTAAAGTTTTATCATCAGCAAGTAACATGAATAAAACAATTAGTTCATGTGAAGCGTACGAGTGAAGCTATCACAAAAGAGTGAAATGAATAGATGCAGATTCGTCTTGTCTGGTGACGTAGTCACGGTTGATTTCCGGAAATCAAGGAATTTAGAGGAAATCTTCGTAATAAGATTTGGTTCTTCGGTAATTAAGGTAATTAAGATCTTCTTTGGTTAAATGCAATAATCTGTTTCAATTGCTCTGTGGGATATTTCACTATAAATCCACTCTCTTTATTTCCTTTATATTTTGGAGTTCCACCCTTTTGCTTTCTCTTCCTGCCTTTAAATCAAGCGAATTATGATCCAGAATTCGTAGGTATGAAGTTTCGAATGAACATGACAGATGTTCTAAGAGAGAAATTATAATAGCACAATCTTGATTGGTTAAATTACCAAAATTCAAGAGAAAAGATAGAACTATCAGGGAGATATGTTCTCGATATGTTTGGAGATTAGGTAGAATGTAAGAGTCGTGTAACATGGCACATGATGACGTTATAATCTGTGAATCATCACGTTCCATTAGAAACTCAGCATGACTTACTGTAATATAATCACATTGATCAAGTGTCATTATATTATACTAACTCATGCTTCAGTTCCCAACACTACTTCAATAACATTCATATTTTAAGTTTGAATTTTTCAGAATTTAGAAACTAAAATAGTTTCCTTTCTGATGTAACACTGATATCGCGAAGAGATAAATGATTTCAGCTAAGAATAGTTATGAAAATATCTTCAAAAATATCGACGATATTTATAATGAAAGATATGATGATATCTTAGAATTTCTAACATCGATGGATGATGGAGAAGATTTGTTCGTAAAAGTGTATGGTTAGGAGCAAGGTATTCATTAATGACTTTAGCAGATATTGAATCATTTGGATTCTTTGAAAGCAGGTTTAGTCTTTGTGATTTGTCCACAGTCTCCTTCATAGTTTCGCATAATTCGCTGTTCGGTACTAAATTTTCTATTGAGCGTTTCCAAAAATCCATTCTTTATCATCTAAATTTTGACTGTTAAAGTCATCTATAGTTTTTGGTGCTTTATCAGTTCTTTTGATACTCAGAGAATTGATTCGCAGACTAGTTGCTTTTCAGAAATTCAGAATTGAAGGTCATAATTCTAAGAGATAAATGTTATACATATTCATATAACTGCTGATGTAGAAACACGGCGAGATTCGAAATACTGATTGCTGATTCTTAGTAATTGGTATGGCAATTCTTGTTACAAGATACAGATGAGTAGATAATGGGGTTTCAATGAGTACATAAAATGATTTTTCGGAGAGGCTTACGCCAAAGAGTAACAAAGTTGCTGGTACATCTGCTGATAATGTGGTGGAATATGAAAGGTTCCCCGGTAACGATGGCTAAAAGACAACGTATATATCATGGTTATAATAAGGTTGTTTTGAACGAAAGTCGAAGTTGACTTGCTGGAGCTGTGATAAAATTGGCTATTTTGAAAAGGAATTGTAAAGTTAATTTTCGGTAATAACAACGCCCAAGGAGCTAGCACAGATACGTGTTAAACGTTTACTCAGGTTTCGAGTGTTTTCAGGTGCATAATTATATGCATAAATTTTTCCTTCCGTAGATGATATGCAGTTGGTTCATTCTCTAGATTGAGGTGTTTTCAAGAATCATGAAAAGTTTGAACGCAGATTGTAATCGTCAAGATACAAATGAGGTTTAAGATGAAATCAAGTGGCAAACTTGAAGAATTTTTTAGTTTCATATTTTAAAATCGATATTTTAATTCATTTTTAATTGTCCAATGTTGGTAGTCCACAGTTAGTAATCCACAGTTAGTAATTCAATAATTCATATATAATATTCGAATTAATTAATACGTATCATGATCCATTGTATACATGTCTCAGACTCGATCACAACTCAAAGTATATATATTATTATAGAATCAACCACAACCCTGTATAGCTAACTCAAGCATTACTGCATATAGAGTGTCTATGGTTATTCTAAATAATATATATAGATGCGTCGATATGATATGTCAAAACATTGTATACGTGTCCCGATATTTAAAATGCGTAAATAACAGTATTTAAATGACGATAAATAAAGTGCGTAAAATAAATAACAGAAATTAATTGACAATAAATAAAATTGCGAGAATTAAATTGCGATAAAATAAATTGCGATAATTAAAATGTAATAAGGAATTAGCAGTTAGCTAGGAACAGTTAGCTAGGATTTTGTTAGCGTGGATTCTTAACAAAATTTCTCATTGTTAATTTGTTTGTTTCTAACAAATTTTATTTTTGTCCAATGTTTTCTTCATTATGCCACTTGTTGGATTCTGATAAGTCAAAATCCAAATATGAAATTGAATGAAAATGGTTATTCTGTGGTGAACGGATTCGTATATCTGTGGATGTAAGTAGGATAGTAAATGACTGTTGAATCAGATTCGAAGAATGTACAGTGTAACTTATTAATGTGAAATCTAAATATTCCTCGGGTATTACCTACCTGTTAAAATATTTTCACCATTAACAGTTTGTACAAAAGAATTTTTAATTACGATCTTTATGAAAACATATATACATATATATTTTCTTCAGATGTAATCATAGATTCAATGAATTAATATGATATTAATCTCATTTACTTTCCGGTTTGAGCTAGAATAAATAATCTCTAAGACTTTAGAGATTACATAATTGCCATGAAGAACGAAGATAATTGATGTAGAACGATACGTAGAACGATGATTATACTCGAGGTACAGAATGAGATGTTGAGGCATGGATTGTTGATGGTACTGGTGCTATTACTGATGGTGCCGATGATGTTGCTGAAGCTGGTAAATTTTGCACCATATTCTCCAAATTGATAACTCGAGCGCGAAGTTCGTTGACTTCTTCTATTATTCCGTGATGATTGTCGATCGGAACGAGCAGATGAATAAGATCTAGGATTGTTGATAGAATATAATCGTGTCCAGCTACTCTAGAAATGAGGCTGAAAATGGTGTTTCGGATAGGTTCGCCGGTAAGTGCTTCAGGTTCATCGCCAAGAGGTGAATTCGATTGGTGGAAAGGATCACCTTCTTCTCGTCTCCATTGGTTAAGTCAACTATGAACCCATCCTCAATTCATTCAGAATTGAAGATGACTAGTTGGTTAATCCATTTCATTTACACTGCTTTCGGAGCTTAGGTGAATATCCATGTCGGAATAGCTGTCGGAATAACTATCGGAATAGCTATCGGAATTTGAGGGACTCGAACTGGTTGAGGGATTCATCTCGTACGATCAGATGAAGGATTTTCGATAAGAAATAGATTATAGGATGTAGATTAGTATCCTGCAATATATAATTTTACATATGCATATATCATACTAAAATCCCATAAGTTACGGAGGAATCTACGGAAGCTGTCAGGCAAAGTCTATAGTAACAGATACGCTAAGATATAAATTTTGTCTATACACTATCGATGCACTAACTGCAGTAAGATGTGTCTAGACTAAGAATGATAAGCAGGTAATTTTCGACAAGAAATGATAAGCAAGACTTTTTGACATGCAGACACGGTTGAAGTCCAGACTCACTAATGCATCTTAACAACTATCAGTTAGACACACTAATGCAAGACCTGCTTCGCTAAGACCACCGCTCTGATACCAACTGAACAGACCCGTCCTAATCCATCTGGACGAATACATTACATTTGGTTACATCGCGAAGTACTTGACCTCTATATGATACATTTTACAAACATTGCATTCATTTTTAAAAGACAAACTTTCTTTACATTGAAAGTTGACAGCATGCATACTATTTCATAATATATCCAACTATAATTGACCTAGTAATAATCTTGATGAATTCAACAACTCAAATGCAACGTCTTTTGAAATATGTCATGAATGACTCCAAGTAATATCTCTAAAATGAGCAAATGCATAGCGGAAGATTTCTTTCATACCTGAGAATAAACATGCTTTAAAGTGTCAACCAAAAGGTTGGTGAGCTCATTAGTTTATAATAATCAATCATTTCCATAATTTTAATAGACCACAAGATTTCATTTCCATTTCTCATAAACATAATCTCATATCAGGCATTTCACATGGCATAGAGATAAAAATCATTCATATGGTGAACACCTGGTAACCGACATTAACAAGATGCATATAGAATATCCCCAAAACAGAATCCTCTCGTCTGTATAATAATAAGTCGAAGTACTAATGCATCCATACCTTGGATGAGGTTTGTTAGGCCCATAGATCTATCTTTAGCATTCGCGTCAATTAGGGGTAATGTTCCCTAATTCTTAGGCTACCAAGCTAAAAGGGGCATATTCGATTCGATAATCCAACCATAAAATGTAGTTTCGATTACTTGTGTCTATTTCGTAAAACCTTTATAAAAGCAGCGCATGTATTCTTAGTTCCAAAAATATATATATATATATTGCAAAAGCATTTAAAAAGGGAGCAAATGAAACTCACAATACTGTATTTCGTAGTAAAAATACATATGTCGTCATTGAACAAGTACATGGTTGGCCTCAGATTCACGAACCTATATCATTTGTATATATATTAATACATATCCTTGTAGTCGAACAATTATATATATATATATATATATATATATATATATATATATATATATATATATATATATATATATATATATATATATATATATATATATATATATATATATATATATATATATATATATATATATATATATATATATATATTATTACTGATATAATTTTTGTATTAGTAACTTATATATTTCTTTATTAATATATGTTCATTTTTATATATATATATAAAAATATAAATTTTGTTACGTTATATGTATTAAATATTTTATTTATATATTTCATTTGTTTGTTAAAATAGTATTTATACTAATACCAAAATAATATTATTAGTGATTAAAATAATAATAGTGATAATAATATTAATGATTCTATTAATAATAATATTAATGTTAGTTTTAATAATACATCTTATAATAACGATAATAACAGTAATTTTTTTAATAAAAATGAAAAGTTTATTAATAATGATAATGAATATAATAATTTTTATAGTAATACATAATACTTAATAATAATAACTATTATAGCAATTTCATTACTCGTGATAATATTAATAACAATACCTATGTTAATCATAATCAAAATCTTCGTGTTAAATTTCTAAACTAATAACTAGAGCTTCTATAACATCAATTCGTAATCCTAATCATAATAACAATAGTAATACTTATATTAATAATAATCATACTAATAATAATATTTAGTGCTAATACTAGTGCTAGTAATGATAATGATATTAATATTAGTGATAATAACAATAATACTAAATAATATTACTTTTATTAACATTGTTAAAGATAACTACAATAATAATACTTAAGTGATAATCTTAACAATAATAAATACGTTAATAATACTTATGTTATTAATAATAATAATAATAATAATAATAATAATAATAATCATAATCGTAATAATAATAATACTAAAAAGATATCATTAATAATAATAATAATATTAATAATACTTATAATAATAATTATAATAATTATAATACTAATATAATAATAATAATAATAATAATAATAATAATAATAATAATAATAATAATAATAATAATAATAATAATAATAATAATAATAATAATAATAATAATAATAATAATAATAATAATGGTATTAGAAAGGCTACCTTAATGAAATAAGTCTAAAAAAAATAAACTGCTTTGGCCCGGACTAGAACCCGTGACCTCTTGCTTCCCTAACAACCGCCCAAACCACTCCTCTGCTATTGTTTTTCTGATTTAAACCTGGCTGGAAAACTATATATCCCATTACTACGTACATTCGGCCCATCAACAAAATAAAGGACTTCGGCCCAAACGAGACATACTGGCCCAATTCAAAATTCGCAACATAGCAGTCCAATAATAATAATCCAGTAGCCCTATTATATCACTGATTTAAATATCCACAGGTACGCGTTTAATTAATAAACTTATAATAAACTATCATCATCATCGAAAATCATACCATCAGATTCATCATCGTTTGATCATCATCATCATCTTAAATTCATCTGATCGAATCATCATTGGGCATCATCTCGATCATCTAAACATCCATCATCATTTCAACATTATAATCTCTTCATCCTCCATGATCATCGATCACCGTAAACTTCATCATCATGATCATCATTAACATATTATCATCATCGTTCTTTTATTATTACAGGATCATCATCATCGTATATTCACATTAACATATTATCATCATCGTTCTTTTATGTTTTGAGAGTAAATAAAAGAAGAAAAGAGAAAAGAAATTGAATAAATGAGATAAGTGGTTGAGGTTTAATGCTCCAATCAGATGCATACGCAAAAAGACGAAAATACCCTTGGACCACCCCTTTTTAAATAGGAAAATCAGATCAGATCTGCAGCTTTGTCGCGTCGTGACCTCAATTGTCGCGGCGCGGTAATACACTGGATTTTCGAGTTGTCTTAATCTACTCCTGACTTTGATTTGCTTTATTTGTCGTGGCGCGCCCAAGAGCCTTGCAGCGCGGCAATGGCCTACAACTGGTCATTTTGACAACTTAACATAACTATCGATTTATTCGACTTGTACACATCGTTCACGCTTCCAACATACGTTTAAACTTCGTCTTTAAGTCTCACATGACTTAACACTAACAAAACCCATGCATATACTTATACATGCATACATTCTCAAACATATACATATACATATACATATACATATACATATACATATACATATACATATACATATACATATATATATATCTCGCATACATCAAGTTAACACTCTAAATCGTTTAATCACATAAACGAGCGAATTATAACGTTCTAACGATTAAGTAAGTACCTTAAGACACGTATGAAGAAAACGGGGTGTTACAAATCATCATCGGGCATCATCTCGATCATCTAAACATCCATCATCATTTCAACATCATAATCTCTTCATCCTCCATGATCATCGATCACCGTAAACTTCATCATCATGATTATCATTAACGTATTATCATCATCGTTCTTTTATTATTACAGGATCATCATCATCGTATATTCACGTTATCATCGAACATTATCATCATTCACCAACATCACGCATCATCTATTCTTTGAACAGCTACTATTCATCATCTTCGTCATTATTGCTACAGTACCGTCATCATTTTATGCATCACCCTCGTTGTTATAACAAGAATGAAACGGAATAGTAGCAGCAGTTGAGGCTTGTTCTTGGGTGTAGCAGAAGATGTTGTTGAGCAAGTGGGTGTGTGGTTCTTGGTTCGCTTGAGTTGTAAAACATTCACGATACATAGTAGTAGTCGTAGTTGATTAACACAACAGTAGTTACAGAAAAAAATAGCACACGATGGTGTGAGTGTTGTTAAAATGGGTTTTTGGTGGTTGCGTTTGTCATCAACATGAGTGAAACAGAAAAATGGGTGTTGCAGCAGCTCGTTTTAATGGTGGCTGTTATGGTGGTTTTAACAAAAGGGGAAGAGAGAGAGGGGAGATGGTTGTTGATGATGGCTGTGGTGTTTGGTGGTGGCGGAGTGGTGGTGGTGCAAGGTGGTGGAAAGGAGAGTGGTTACCATGGTGGAGGTCATGGTGGTGGTGTTCGAATAAAAGAAAAATAGTGGTATTAAAGGGTTGCAGTTATGGTGGCTCACGGTGGAGATCCGGTGGGCTAAGTGGTGGTTGTGAGGTGAAGTTGGTGATCAAGTGTTTCACCTGCTCTACCTCTATAAATCTTAATGCATATTACACATATTTATCTATAATACTAATGTAAATATAATCTTAATAATAATTAATATAAATAAATAATAAATAATGAAATGAGAGTCACATATTGTACAGTAATTTCAAATGATAATTTTCAATAGTTCAGCAGTGACTCTTATGTCCCATTGTACCGACAGTTTATCACGGGCTGTGTATCGTGCGAAAACAGTGGCGGATAAAAGTGTTCAGAAAAATATCATCTTTTTAAATTAACTATATTTATTTATTTTGGTCATTATGGTATAAAATTCGATCATTAATTAAATAAAATTTACCTCAACTGTCCCTCTCATTTATGGGTAAAATATAAAAAGTGTTAAAACTTATCAAATAGTTCCTAAATGCATTTTTAATAAGCCTAAAATTTATAGAACTCATTTTCGTATCACCGTTTATTTTAAAATTACATAAGTTTGAATTTAACTTGCTTAGTATCAATCGAAACATCAAACGAGTATTAAAATCATTTAATATTTATTTTTAATATACTTTATTTATATATAGAGATTTATTTTAAATAATAATTATTATAATATCCTATTTTTATTTTTATTAATTTTTAATAACAACAACATATAGTACTTCAAATTATATTTCAAACTATTATTTATATATACATACACACATATCTATTTACAATTAATTGTTCGTGAATCGTCGAGAGCAGTCGAAGGTCAATTGAATACATGAACATCGTTCCAAAAATTTTGAGACCCAACATTACAGACTTTGCTTATCGTGTCGGAAACATATAAAGATTAAGTTTAAATTTGATCGGAAATTTCCGGGTCGTCACAATGAGGATGACGTGACTTCAGAGGAATTCGTCACTCTCCGTAACAACGGAGACAATGTTAGCGTCTTTGGAGCCATTTTTCGGATTAGCTCCACTATAACACCCCGTCAAAAATCCCTTTAACGGAATGTTAACTCTGGTCCCAGTGCTTGGCCTGACTTCTATGTAACAGCAATATTCTACAGCGGAAGCAATTAATACCTAAGAATAAAACACGCAAAACGGATCAACAATAATGTTGAGTGAATCTACAGGTTTTAGGTAAACAATACAGTATGTTTAAGAAATAATATTTCGTAAACGTTTATTAGTGAAGGACCACTAAGGTTTAATGTTAAAAGTTTGTAGACAACACCGTATCAAGTTTCAAATGTCTGTAGACAATACCATGTCAAGTTTCAAATAGCTGTAGACATTACCATGTCTAGTTTTATATCATTTGTTCGTAAACTATAGTTTTAAATAACATTGTATAGTATCTGAAAAACAGTTATCAGAAAAATAGTTTAAGTTCCTTGACCACGAGATTTTTCAAGTACAACACCAAGTTGCGAAACGTTTGCATAATCCATGAGCACCTGAATACTAGCAATGACCCGAGTATAGAATCCACTATACCCGCCTTTACCTCATAAAAATGTTATACACTTGTTCAAATGTATTTAATGTTCAAAGTAAATGCACCACAGTTAATATTGTATGGTGAGGCTGTCAACCTAACGGATCCGTCCATCTAAACTGTGCTTACACCGATGGTATTAAAAGTATTCAAGCTAGAGGCTTTTTGAACAAACTCAATATGCATATATAGTACTCATTTCAATACAAAAAGCATTTGAAAATGTAAGTGCAACAGCGTGTATTCTCATCCCTGAAAACATGTAAAAAGCGGGACTGTAGACTCACCTTTGAATAAAGCTCGGATTGAAAAGTAGACAATTAACTTGTACGGTTTACTGCTGAGTAATGCAACCTAAGTATACGTATTTAGGTTGGTCAATAAATATGTCTTAAACAAATGTGGTTTCATAGTATAAGTTGTCTTATTGCTTGACTTCGACGCGTTTCAAAGTAAAAGTCAACATACAGTCAACTAGTTCATGCAAGTCAAACAAAGTCAACCGAAGTCAAATTGAAAGTCAAACTTGGTCAAAGTAGTCAAATAAAGTCAAAATCAGTAGGTTTATATCAAATGTTGGTCAACATGTCAAACCTAAGTCAGACAACACGTTTTAGGTCATAATTGGTCATTTTCACAATTTCAGTTTATCGTTGTGCACAAAGTTCATGAACATGTAGCATACTTAGCATATTATCTCATAGTACAAAATTCAAGTAAACATGGAAAACTCCAGATCATAAGTATACTCAAAATCTATTCCAAAAAGTCTGGTCAGGGTCTCGTACAATAATTAAAAGTTAGGAATCAAAAGAGGTACATTTGTAGTTTGCCAAGTCAGTTTCTGACCGCGCACTGATTTCGTTTTGGCTATAACCGGAGCTAGGGACATGAAATTGATACAAGACCAGTGGTAATGGTTCAAGGACGAGTCAAACTAACACATATAAAATTTTAAGCAATTTTTGTTTAGCCAATTTGGACAGTTTATTCGTGCAAGTTGAATGTTCAGTTTTCAGCTCAATTCAGAATTTACATAATGTGTGGCCTTATTGTGCCCAATGTATAAGGTTTCAGAGATTGAAATTAACTAACCATATGTCACATATCATGTTAAGATTCATTTTCCAGAAGCATACTTGCGAATTCAATAAACACAAACCACAGAGTATAAAACAGAGAGCAAGTTGTTGTTTTGATTCTAGTTTAGCTAGCCACATTCGCACGCGATTATCCGAAGATCTAGATACAATTAGACTATGATATCTGCATGAAAAGTGAATTAATATTTGTGTAAATTTCAAATATGCAAAGCTTTAAATACAGAAGTCAACACGTTTTATCATACAAGGCTGTTTTCATGCAAGTGTTGTATAAATCTACTTTTACACCAATTCAAGCATATCTCGAGTTATACATAAGCAAACGACATGATATCCTAGTCTAAATTGTGTGTTTTGAAATTATATTTCCAGTGGTATAAGTTTCACATGCCAATTCATGGTCTATCAAACCCAGATTTCTGATCAATTCACAAAAACACAACGTTAATTCGAATGGACATATCTTGATCATCCGAAAACGAAATCAAGCGAATCCAAAGCCTAAACTCAACAGTTTTTCACAAGGAATCTGAATATAACATAATATCATGCATTTGAAAAACTTAAAATCACTGATCATGCAATAACAAATTCGGTTCTTAACCCTAACGCATCAAACGATCAATTTAACGATAACAATTAACATGTACGCGTATAGACTTGAGCAATTGACAACATAACTATGAAACATTAATAAAAATCAGATTTTTAAGATTAGGGTTCATGTGATTATACCTTTGATCAACAAATTAAATACACCAACGCGTAGAGGATGAAGGGAATTGCAATCTTCGTGTTTGAGGTTTAATCTAAAAGTTAAAAATTGATGGTGGATTGTATGTGTGTGTGTCGTCGATTGGGAGGAAGAAGGAGGGAAGAAAAGTCGACTGCTATGCTTCTTAGGGTTATGTCCAGTAGTTTACACACTAAGTAAGTATTAGTTAGGGCTTAATTAACATGCACTAGTATCAAATAAGCCCAAGATAGAAACTTAAGGAGGGAGTGGGGTACAATCGACCGAATGGCCCAATGGGGGTATTCCCGAGAACGTGTTTTGCAATTCCTTGTACTCGTGGTCCGTTTCAAGTGCCGTTTAGTCGTACCGATGGCCCGGAATGCTAAACCGATCGTTAAACGCAACCAACCGTTTAATTTATTAAAAACCCAATAAATTAAATATTTTAAAAAGTTAATAATTAATAAAATTAATTATTAAAATAAACCCGAGCGTTTCGTTGCTCAAAAAGCAGTTATCAAAACCGTGTCGTTTTTATAGTATTTCTTTATCCGAAATATATATTTGAATTAATATCAACCCATATTAATTATAGTAACCCTCCAAGGATCAAGTACGTATTTATTACACATAAACACACAAAAGTTAAGTAATCGCCGTTAAATAAACTAACGGAAGGTTAACGGAAGTAACGGAAAAAGCAGGGTTGTTACATTACCCACCTGTTATTGAAAATTTCATCCCAAAATTTTAGTGAACGTCAGCTGAAGTAGTTTCCTCAGGAAACAGTTGCGGGTATTTCAGTCTCATCTGGTCTTCATGCTCCCACGTGAACTCTGGTCCTCTTCTCGTGTTCCACCGAACCTTAACGATAGGAATTCTACTTTGCTTCAACTGCTTGACCTCACAGCCCAAAATTTCGACAGATTCTTCAATAAATGAAGTTTGTCATCGATACGTATTTCCTCTAAAGGAATAATCAGATTATCGTCGGCTAGGTACTTCTTCAAGTTGGATACGTGAAATACGTCGTGTATACCGCTGAGTGCTTGTAGCAGCTCCAACCTGTAAGATATCGGTCCAACTTTTCCAGTTATCTCGAACAGTCCAACATATCTAGGACTCAGTTTACCTCGTTTCCCAAATCGTACGACACCCTTCCAAGGTGATACCTTAAGCATGACTTTGTCATCAACTTGGAATTCTATATCCTTTCGTCTAACATTGACGTAACTCTTTTGATGACTCTGAGCCATTCTCAATCATTCCTAAATCTGTAGGACTTGCTCAGTTGTCTCCTGAATAATCTCAGGACCCGTCAACTGACTATCCCCCAACTCGCTCCAACAAACGGGAGATCTACACTTCCTTCCGTACAATGCTTCGAAAGGTGCAGCTTTAATGCTCGCATGGTAACTGTTATTGTATGAGAACTCAGCTAATGGTAAGTACTTATCCCATCCATTTCTGAAATCAATGACACATGATCGCAACATGTCTTCAAAAGTTTGAATAGTTCGTTCGCTCTGGCCATCTGTCTGGGGGTGATATGCTGTACTCATATCTAAACGGGTCCCCATTGCTTTCCGTAACGACTGCCAAAACTTGGAAGTGAATCTGCTATCGCGATCGGATATAATAGATATAGGCACTCCATGCCTAGAGACGACTTCCTTAATGTAGATCTGAGCCAACTTCTCCATTTTATCAGTTTCTCTTATCAGTAAGAAGTGTGCAGACTTGGTGAGTCGATCCACGATAACCCAAATAGTACCGTAACCTCCTACCGTCCTCGGCAGTTTCGTGATGAAGTCCATGGTAATGTCTTCCCACTTCCACTGTGGAATCTCTGGTTGAGTTAATAACCCGGATGGCTTCTGATGTTCAGCCTTGACTTTAGCGCAAGTCAAGCACTTTTCGACATAGGTAGTAATATCAGCTTTCAAATTTGGCCACCAATAAAACGCCTTCAAATCTTGATACATCTTATCTGATCCCGGATGAATTGAGTATCTTGACTTGTGTGCTTTCTCCAACACTAGTTCTCTCAATCCACCAAACTTTGGTACCTAGATTTGATTAGCAAAGTACCGTGTTCCGTCCTCCTTGATGTGAAATTTCTTATCCGTTCCTCTGAGAAATTCAACATCGACATTTTCTTGTTTCACGGCCTCCAGTTGTGCTTCGTGGGTTTGTGATGTGAGATTCGTACGGACAACTATGTTAAGCGCTTTAACCGTAAGGGGTTTCTCTCACTCTTTTCTGCTTAAAGCATCTGCCACAACATTTGCTTTGCCCGGATGGTATTGAAGTTCGCAGTTATAATCGTTAAGTAGTTCCATCCAACGTCGTTGTCTCATGTTGAGCTGTTTCTGGTCGAATATGTGCTGTAAACTCTTATGGTCGGTGAAAATGGTAAAATTGGTTCCATACAGGTAGTGTCTCCACATTTTAAGTGCAAAGACAACAGCTCCTAGTTCAAAGTCGTGCGTAGTGTAGTTCTGCTCGTGAATCTTTAACTGTCGTGATCCATAAGTGATAACCTTGTTTCGTTGCATAAGCACGCAACCCATTCCTTGACGTGAGGCATCACAATAAATGACAAAATCTTCACTTCCCTCAGGTAGAGACAATATAGGTGCAGTTGTCAACTTCTCCTTCAACAACTGAAATGCAGTTTCTTGTGGTTCTGACCACACATACTTCTTGCCTTTATGAGTCAACGCGGTTAATGGCCGGGCAATCTTAAAGAATCCCTCGATGAATCTCCTATAGTAACCAGCTAGACCCAAAAATTGTCAGATCTGAGTTGGCGTCTTTGAGGTTTCCCAATTCTTAACTGACTCAATCTTTGCTGGGTCAACTTGTATTCCATTGGCTCCTACAACATGGCCAAGAAATTGTACCTCTGGTAACCAAAAGTCACACTTAGAGAACTTTGCATACAACTGCTCTTTTCTAAGCATAGTCAATATCGAACGTAGATGTTGTTCGTGCTCTTCCTTATTCTTGGAGTACACCAATATATCATCAATAAACATAATGACAAATTTATCTAGGTATGGCTTACACACACGGTTCATGAGGTCCATGAACACTGCTGGTGCGTTCGTCAAACCAAACGGCATCACTGTAAACTCATAATGTCCATAACGTGTTCTAAACGTCGTCTTCGGGACATCAGCTTCTTTGACTCTCAATTGGTGATACCCGGATCTCAACTCAATCTTCGAATAACAACTAGATCCCTGTAGTCGATACATAATCTCATCGACCCATCCTTCTTTTTAACAAACAAGACCGGGGTTCCAACTCGGGAATTCATGGTTATGTGTCCCACCTTCTAATACCTGTCATAAATTAGGGCATTACAACCCTGATGTTCTTCACCGTGGAAAGTTCTTTTAGTTCTAAAGGTGCAAATCCGTATATTGTACGCGTAACGGGTGCAGCTGCTGGCACCAAATCAATCCGAAATTCGACTTCACAGTGGGGTGGACGTGTAACCCCAGGACAATCTCTAATAGTCGGGACATATTCAGGTCTCTTAAATGTCGATTCATCTTTACTCACATGTGTCAGAATTGCGAGACATTCTCATCTCACTTACTTCGGGACCTTCGAGTAATTAGTCTAACATGACGGTACACTGATCTCCTCTTACGCCATTATTATCGAAGAAAAGAATTCGAATAGCTTTCTGGCTGTAGCTGCCTCAGTTGTATCGTCAGATAACCAGTTTGTTTCAACCAAGAGGTTAAAACTTCTCAGTTTAATAGTTCTATAGAGTACAAGTTGTCTAGGAAGGTACAAGGTTATAAACGTTGCGACCAAATTCTCTAGCGTTAAATCTTCTCTCAGCACCGGTGTTGACAGCATATATAATCATTATGGTTGATGAGTGAGAACGTGACGAATTTCATGGAAAACGAAAATGTACAAGGTGTAATGGCAGCTCAAACAAAATCTGATATTTAATCGAAAAGGGTTGGTACAAACTCCCAGGCGTGTGTGTCTCGCAGGAAACATATGAAGTGTGGTTCGCGTCGATGTGTTCAAAGTTGGTTGGTAATGGTTATGGGTATAATGAAAATGATTTCCTCTTACGAAAAGTACGTTAGAACAGAATGAGAAGGGATACGGTAACAAGTAGTACTTACTAGTAGCAATGAGTGGTGGTGTTAGTGATAAGTAGCGATAGGTTGTGATAAGCAGTGATGATAGTAGAGACGTATAAGTTGTTAGTTAGCATGTCGCATCATAGGTATATACACATGTATACTAATGCACCCAATAAGGCATAATAGTTATCAATCGGTAGGCTCGTATTGGGAAACAGAATCATGAACGGTGGGTGGCTGAATGATAGGTAAGTTGGAAATCGAGTAGACAATATCTACTACGTATTGTGTGGGCTGTTATCAGGAGTTCCTCCTCTAAAGACGTATCAGAAATGAGTTGTGATGCATAGTACTGAGTAGTAAAGCGTAGAGGTGTCAGTAGTGACGAATAGTACTTAGTAGTGGTAAGTAGTTTTGAGTAGTATTGAGTAGTAGCAAGTAGCAAGGGGTAGCAGTAAGTAGTATTTAGTAATGACGAGCAGTGAAAAGTAGTGATCAGCCGTGATTAACAGTGAGAGGCAGCATTGAGTAGTATTTAGCAGCGATAAACAGTGCTGAGTAGTGGTATGAGATGACGAGTGTGTTCAAGTAGTGTCTTTGGAGTGACAAGTAGTGATCGGTGGTGACAGACAGTGTCGGGCAGTGACAAGTTGTGTCACGATTACAAGTTACTTACAAGTTATATTAACAATTAATTTGCACAGTGTAAGTTTCTACTCACGTTTGAGATTACACAGTTTGTTTTCCAAACGTTGTTTATCCAAGTAACCTACTTGACCCGGCCCCAATTTCTTATTTTGCGATGTCGGAACTTCTATATGAGTTACCGTAATGTAATCCCGGTCATTACATTACTCTATCTCACATTTCCATTCGACATCACTCCATAAGTTCAAGATAGCGTAGTCAACTTAAATCGTTTAAGTCTTACGTCATGTGTACATATGCTATTCGTGATACGGTATTTAGTAAGTCCATATCGTATGGGTATAAGGTTTATATGCATGTGATGTAGTGTGTAGCCCTACATGTAGCATAGTGACACCTACAGTGCAAGTATGGTGCATAAAAGTCGTCCAAGACACACAACTATAGACTAGACTTCACTAATGCGCCATACGGTTAGACACACTAATGTATCCTAGTTCCCTATAGCCAAAGCTATGATACCATCTATAACACCCCGTCAAAAATCCCTTTAACAGAATGTTAACTCTGGTCCCAGTGCTTGGCTTGACTTCTGATGCATATACGATGGATGGTTCTAGAAGGTTTAAAAAGGGTGTCGGATAAGTTCGACTTGGAGAATAAGCCATCGAAGGAAGAGCTTGATTTAGTTTCCAATTTTTTTCCTAATTATTTTTGAATAAGGATTTTATCCATTATTTGTTTCCTTTTTTATGTTTGTCTTGTTTTCAAAGTTAGGGTTTTAGTCCTTTATATAAAGGACCATAGATTTCATTATTGATTTAGTTTTTTATTTTGAATATTAATAAAAGTTGAAGGCCGTAGCCTATTTTAGAGAAACCGAGAAGGTTTTCTTGATTATCTATCTTCTGTTTAAGCCATCGATCCTTAATCCCCATTAACTTCTATGTAACAACAATATTCTACAGCGGAAGCAATTAATACCTGAGAATAAAACACGCAAAACGGATCAACAATAATGTCGAGTGAATCTACAGGTTTTAGGTAAACAATACAGTATGTTTAAGAAATAATATTCCGAAAACGTTTATTAGTGAAGGACCACCAAGGTTTAATGTTAAAAGTTTGTAGACAACACCGTGTCCCGTTTCAAAAGCTTGTTGACACTACCATGTCAAGTTTCAAATGTTTATAGTCAATACCATGTCAAGTTTCAAATGTCTGTAGACAATACCATGTCAAGTTTCAAATAGCTGTAGACATTACCATGTCTAGTTTTATATCATTTGTTCGTAAACCACAGCTTTAAATAACATTGTATAGTATCTGAAAAACAGTTATCAGAAAAATAGTTTAAGTTCCTTGACCACGAGATTTTTCAAGTACAACACCAAGTTGCGAAACGTTTGCATAATCCATGAGCACCTGAATACTAGCAATGACCCGAGTATAGAATCCACTATACCCGCCTTTACCTCATAAAATTTTATACACTTGTTCAAATGTATTTAATGTTCAAAGTAAATGCACCACAGTTAATATTGTAGGGTGAGGCTGTCAACCTAACGGATCCGTCCATCTAAATTGTGCTTACACCGATGGTATTAAAAGTATTCAAGCTAGAGGCTTTTTGAACAAACTCAATATGCATATATAGTACTCGTGTCAATACAAAAAGCATTTGAAAATGTAAGTGCAATAGCGTGTATTCTCATCCCTGAAAACATGTAAAAAGCGGGACTGTAGACTCACCTTTGGATAAAGCTCGGATTGAAAAGTAGACAATTAACTTATACGGTTTACAGCTGAGTAATGCAACCTAAGTATACGTATTTAGGTTGGTCAATAAATATGTCTTAAACAAATGTGTTTTCATAGTATAAGTTGTCTTATTGCTCGACTTCGACGCGTTTCAAAGTAAAAGTCAACATACAGTCAACTAGTTCATGCAAGTCAAACAAAGTCAACTGAAGTCAAATTGAAAGTCAAACTTGGTCAAAGTAGTCAACTAAAGTCAACATCAGTAGGTTTATATCAAATGTTGGTCAACATGTCAAACCTAAGTTAGACAACACGTTTTAGGTCATAATTGGTCATTTTCACAATTTCAGTTTATCGTTGTGCACAAAGTTCATGAACATGTAGCATACTTAGCATATTATCTCATAGTACAAAATTTAAGTAAACATGAAAAACTCCAGATCATAAGTATACTCAAAATCGATTCCAAAAAGTTCGGCCAGGGTCTCATACAATAATTAAAAGTCAGGAATCAGAAGAGGTACATTTGTAGTTTGCCAAGTCAGTTTCTGACCGCGCACTGATTTCGTTTTGGCTATAACCGGAGCTAGGGACATGAAATTGATACAAGACTAGTGGCCATGGATCAAGGACGAGTCAAACTAACACATATAAAAATTTAAGCAATTTTTGTTTAGCCAATTTGTACAGTTTATTCGTGCAAGTTGAATGTTCAGTTTTCAGCTCAATTCAGAATTTACATAATGTGTGGCCTTATTGTGCCCAATGTATAAGGTTTCAGAGATTGAAATTAACTAACCATATGTCACATATAATATTAAGATTCATTTTCCAGAAGCATACTTGCTAATTCAATAAACAGAAACCACAGAGTATAAAGTTACTGTTTCGATTCTAGTTTAGCTAGCCACATTCGCACGCGATTATCCGAAGATCTAGATACAATTAGACTATGATATCTACATGAAAAGTAAGTACTTTTTGTGTATATTTCAAATATGCAAAGCTTTAAACACAAAAGTCAACACATTTTATCATACAAGGGTGTTTTCATGCAAGTGTGTATAAATATACTTTTACACTAATTCAAGCATATCTCGAGTTATACATAAGCAAACGACATGATATCCTAGTCTAAATTGTGTATTTTTAAATTATCTTTCCAGTGGTATAAGTTTCACATGCCAATTCGTGGTCTATCAAACCCAAATTTCTGATCAATTCACAAAAACACAACGTTAATTCGAATGGACATATCTTGATCATCCGGAAACGAAATCAAGCGAATCCAAAGCCTAAACTCAATAGTTTTTTGCAAGGAATCTGAATATAACACAATATCATGCATTTGAAAAACTTAAAATCACTGATCATGCAATAACAAATTCGGTTCTTAACCCTAACGCATCCAACGATCAATTTAACGATAACAATTAACATGTACGCGTATAGACTTGAGCAATTGACAACATAACTATGAAACATTAATAAAAATCAGATTTTTAAGATTAGGGTTCATGTGATTATACCTTTGATCAACAAATTAAATACACCAACGCGTAGAGGATGAAGGGAATTGCAATCTTCGTGTTTGAGGTTTAATCTAAAAGTTAAAAATTGATGGTGGATTGTATGTATGTGTGTCGTCGATTGGGAGGAAGAAGGAGGGAAGAAAAGTCGACTGCTATGCTTCTTAGGGTTATGTCCAGTAGTTTACACACTAAGTAAGTATTAGTTAGGGCTTAATTAACATGCACTAGTATCAAATAAGCCCAAGATAGAAACTTAAGGAGGGAGTGGGGTCCAATCGGCCGAATGGCCCAATGGGGGTATTCCCGGGCTCGTGTTTTGCAATTCCTTGTAACCGTGGTCCGTTTCAAGTGCCGTTTAGTCGTACCGAAGGCCCGGAACGCTAAACCGATCGTTAAACGCAACCAACCGTTTAATTTATTAAAAACCCAATAAATTAAATATTTTAAAATTTTAATAATTAATAAAATTAATTATTAAAATAAACCCGAGCGTTTCGTTGCTCAAAAAGCAGTTATCAAAACCGTGTCATTTTTATCGTATTTCTTTATCCGAAATATATATTTGAATTAATATCAACCCATATTAATTATAGTAACCCTCCAAGGATCAAGTACGCATTTATTACACATAAACACACAAAAGTTAAGTAATCGCCGTTAAGTAAACTAACGGAAGTAACGGAAAAAACAGGGTTGTTACATCCACCGGGACAATTAACCCTTACATGTCTAGTCTTCCCGCACTTCCAGCATGTCAGATTCTTTCTAGAGTTTCTCTTCTGCCTATCCGAACACAACAGTACCGTAGCTTCTGATGACGAGACCCCATTACCTTCCAATCTTTTTTCCTCGGATAAGAGTTTGCTAGTAACATCTTCAAACTTTAACGTTTCTTTCCCGTACATTAGAATAGGTTTCATGTGATCATAGGACGATGATAAAGATAATATCAACCTCAAAGCTTTATCTTCATCATCCGTTTTAACTCCAATAGCCTCCAATTCCGAAACAATACCGTTAAGAATACTTAGATGATCTGAAATCTTTGAACCCCCATCCATACGCAGAGTATGAAATTGTTCTTTAAGATACAACCGATTTGAGATGCCCTTGCCCTGGTACAACTGCTCTAGTTTAATCCAAAGCTCCTTTGTCGTTGATAACCAGTGCACATTTGCAAGCACGTTCTTTGCAAGACACAAACGAATCGCACTTGCTGCCCTCAAATTCATATCATCCCATTCTTCTTCATCGAACTTACTGCTAGAATCACTGCCAGGAACAAGGGTGGGTTTACCCTTCAAAGCCTTGTGTAAACCAGACTGAATCAACACATCCTTGACTTGAACCTGCCATAAGCCAAAATTGATCCTCCCATCAAATTTCTCAACATCAAACCTCATTGGACTGAACTTCGACATTGTATCCGTATCCTATAAACAACACTTTCTCTGATTTTGCTCACGTTTCGACTGGCTGACAGATGTAGTGGAGTGGCGCACAGGATCTGTTAAATTGGAAATTCTAACACCCGGTCCACTACAAATTCTAGACACCACTTACTCCGAATCAGAAAAAATATTGTCTAACCAGATACTCTATACGATCAATAGAACTCGTTCTGATGTGGACGATCCACTCCCGTGGCAATCACAGAGCATACTCCGACTCCTATAACCGAGACCCCCGTCAAATCTGACGCTCTGATACCAGTTGTTGGGAAGTTACGGTCTCACTAATTACCACCACCCTGCCCAACAATAATAGTAAAGAAATAAGAACAATACACAACACAAAATTTAACTTGGAAACTCCAAAACAGGAGAAAAACCACCGGCCCCAAAGAGAGAAATACACTATATCACAAATTGTTACAATGATATAGACGACTCTCTTAAGCCAACTACACTCTCCAAAATATTTAACTAATACAACTCTCAAACAAGGGTAAGAAAGAAATAATTAAATACTTAAAGTGTATTGATTGATGCAATTTGGAATGAAGACTTAACCCCTCTTTTATAACCAAGCAAGTTCCCTCCAACTTTTTCCTCCCAACTATGTGGGATAATATCCTTCACAAATACTATGCAACCATATCCAATTCTTCTAACCAAAACTATATGCAACATGTACAATATTCATATATTCCTTTTGTAAAATCAGGAGGCTGCTAGAGATTCATTGTTTAGGATGGACCATACATTTTTCTTTGAAATTTTGATAAATAGGTTTTTTAGCCTTTACGTTGAGTAAGAGCGTTTGCACACGAATTCTAGATTTCACCATGTAACAAACGAGTTTTTTTTTTCTCCTAACTTTTTATATTATTATTGATTGATAACTGTTTTCAGAGTTAGTTTACTGGTTCTATTTATATTACGATGATAACTGTAAAACCTTAAATCGTACTACACATTTTCGCCCCATAGATATAAAATCCACAGTAATGGTTTCATGTCGATACATGATGAACGCATGAATTTGCGACCCAGATAAACCTGCATGAATGTCTACTTTCATTAGTTTTTTATTAGCGATGAAACCTCCTATGAATGAGCACATTGGCTCCCAAATAGAGGGTAAACCTTGGGTAATCAAGCTCTCCCAGCGCGAGACCTGATACTTGGTGAATTGCGCATTACGCGCACATTCTGGTCACACTCCTTTTCTTTCTGAACGATTTGGCATACTTTCATTAGTTGCAAACAGTTATATTTATGATATAAGTGGACACTTCAAATTGTTTTACAATGTAACAAATATTTATCATTGAATATACATTTGGTGATGATGTATGTTATTAACACGTTGTTCACAATGATCCAAGCGTTTACAAATGTGACAAATATTTATTATTGAATTTCGCATACTTCTTTACTTTAAAAATGTTTAGTAATAAAAAGATAGATCATTTTAGTAATAAAGACATACTCCGTAGTTCATTGGTTAACTGAATGCATTTTTCATTAGTTTTAGATCGTGTACATTCAATTAAAAACATTCGCCCTAATAAATTTAGCAGTTACCTGATCTATTTAAGAAAATGTTGCACCGATAATCCCTTTCCCGAATCCTTCATCTAATTACCAAATTCATGTCCTTAGTCTTCTCAGCATTACATCTTAAACTATGAAAATGAACGTTCTGATTGCAGTTCTAACAAGTGACATTCTTCTCGTTCTTAAAATTACTTATCTTCTTGGATTCGTTGTTAGGAATTTTTTCTCACAAATCCATAGACAAACAAACTATGTTGAAGTAATTAACATGAGTAGTTAGTAGTTACGGGTTCTTTTAGACACTATTTTTATAGAATAATTATCCACCTTACTATTTATATTTGTTCCAGAAATAATTATCTACTTGCAAATCATAATCACTAAATATCATTAAACTCTACAACTTATTCTTATTCATTATTATTCATTATTATTCTCAATTATATTATTTGTTTATTTAATTAATAAAATATTTAGTCAACCTTACTCTAATATTAAGGGCAAACATTTACCAAATATATTTAAATCAAACAAAAAGGGAAACATCTTTTTATTTGGAAGGAGAGTATTATTTTAGTAGCTTGAGTTTAGTAAAGACTAATGATATTTCCACTTATTTTGATAATCCACTGCTTACTATGCATCAAGTGTTTCTACAAGTACTCAATATAATTAGATTTATAAAAATTATGGGTGAAAATATCATTATCTTTTAAATAAAAATATTGAACTAAATAAAATAAATCATTTAAAGTGCCATATTCATGAGTATTTTTTTTTTTCTAATTAATTGAAAAAATTATTTGGAAAGGGTATATTAGGTAAAAGGAAAAACATTATATAATAATGAAAAAGAATTTACACCTGTCAATTTCTTATTTGGTAGGGGGTTTTGGTACGTAGTTCAAAAAATCATTTCTCGTCTCAATAAACAAAAACACATTTCAAGCAGGCAGCTGAGATTCTACCGTGATCTTAACCAGGTTTGCTACAACTTAATTAGCCGAATCGGTATGAGAACAAGAGGTTCGGAGTTCAAGTTTCCATTGAGACATTGGGGATGATGATCCTGCATCTGTAATTTTGTATGTATGTTTTTCTTTACTTGCTATAAAAACTAAAGCTTTAGTCATTTTGTCAGTAATTTAGTAAAATGTTAAGCGCAAGGCTTGTTTTTCGTAAAAGATTTAGTTTGACGATGCACACTAGTACCTGTGATACCTTCAAAGTCGATAAGGTCGATGATACACTAAAGGTGTTCGATGAAATGCTTCACAGGCAAGTGGTACCGTCTGTGATCGAATTTAATAAGCTGATTACCGCCATTGGTAAAATGAAACATTATTCTACTGCTCTTTTACTTTTTAAGAGATTACATTTGATGGGTATTTCTGCTAATATCAATACAATGAACATCTCTATCAATTGCTATTGCCGGTTGAATCAAGTGACTTATGCTTTTGCATTATTAGCCACCATCTTCAAGCAAGGTCATCCTCCTAAGTTGGCCACCTACACCACTCTCATAAATGGGCTTGTTCTTGCTGATCGCATTTTTGAAGCTGTGGAATTATTCAAGAAACTCCTTAGAGAAAAAATTTGTGAGCCCGATCAAGTTACTTATGGAGTCATTATTAATGGGCTTTGTAAAGTAGGCGAGACTAGCAAGGCCCTAGAATTGCTAAATTTCATGGAAACAGGATCTTGTAAGCCAAGGGTAGAACAATATAGTACAATTATTGATAGCCTTTGCAAAGACAAAATGGTTGATGATGCATTACTACTCTTCACCAAGATGACTGAAAAAGGTATCCGTGCCGATGTCATCACATACACCTCTTTGATTCAGGGTCTATGTAACCTTGATCGAGAGAATGAGGCGGCCAGAATGTTGATAGATATGGAAAAGGAAGGAATATCTCCTGATACTCCTATCTTTAATATCTTGGTGGATAATTTTTGCAAGAAAGGATTGGTAAAAGATGCAGAACTTACTATTGAAACAATGGTACGAGTAGGTCTACGTCCTAGTGTAGTCACTTACAATTCCTTAATCGATGGATATTGTTTACGCGGTGAAGTAGTAAAAGCGCATAAAGTTCTTGATCGCATGGGGGAGATGGATCTTGTACCCGATATTGTCACCTATAACAGCCTGATTAATGGATATTGCAAAAAGAAGAGAATCAATGAAGCCATGATACTTTTTCTTAAGATCCCAGAAATGGGTTTGATTCCTGATACTTTTACGTACAATAGTATGTTACAAGGTTTGTTTCAATCGACGAACACAGCAGGCGCTAATAAACTCTTTAATGAGATGCAAGCAAAGGGTCTGACTCCAAATATAATAACTTTCAAGATCTTGTTCCATGGAATGTGCGAAAACTCCCAGGTTTCTGAAGCTTTGGTTCTTTTTCGTTCATTGGGAAAAAGTGTACCGATGAAAGAGGTAGGTTTGTATAATATCTTGATTAATGGTTGTAGAAAATGTGGGAAGCCCAACTTGGCAATGGATCTTTTTGATGAACTTTTATCAAAAGGAGTGAAACCGGATGTTAGGACTTACAATGTGATGATACAAGTCTATTGTCAAGAAGGTTTATTCGATGAAGCTAATAATTTTCTTACAAAGATGGAAGAAAATGGTTGTTGTCCGAATGCAGTCACTTACAATGTTATTATTCAAGAGTTTATGAAGAGAAACAAGCATCAAGATGCAGAGAACCTTTTAGAAGAAATGATTAAACGAGGTTTCTTGCCTGATTCTTCTACTTTTGAGATGTTGCTAAATGTAATCCCAGATGCAAGACAAGATTCTCGTATGCGAACTATCATTCAGAAGATAGCAAGTGTTAAAACTGAAGATGGAAAAAGCACCTGATTTAACTTCTATTATCAGTTACTTAACATCTATAATCAGTTATTGAACTTCTCAAGGTATATCAAGGTTTAGTTTAAGGGTGTACTTGCGGTTGTTGTCTATGTTCTTTTGAGTTGTTTAGTACAATACCTAATTATTCAAAATGAAATGAACAGAGAGAATGGACATTCATCTTCATATATTATAATCTGAGTTAAGTAAAATTTTGAAGTTTAGCCCAATAGGGGCAAACCTTGAAGTCAGGTTTGATAAAAAGTACAAAACTCTCTTATTACATTCATCATGCTTTAATGTGTCTCCATGGGACATGACATATGAATTGTAGCACAATCTGTCCTTTGACATTAGCATACCACAACTCAATATTGTGCTCAATATGTCTCTACAATAAAAGTAAGCTAAATAATAAGCTAGAAATTTACCAAGTTTTTTTTACTATTTTGCCCTTGCACGCACTATAATGATTAATGACCCAAAACAATAAGTTTAAACCAATTTTGAGCAAGCAAGGGTCAACTCAAAAACCAATTGTGATCATTTTTAGTCAAACCCTCAAAGGTATTATTGGTATTCTGGTATGAGCTTTATGATAAGGATGGTAAATTTATGATGCATGCAATAAATAAGTTGTAGAGTTTGAAAGCTCTAAAAGTTTGGAGTCTCCCTGTTCTGGTATTGTCAAGGTATTTTTTGTGATTAATTCTTATTCTTCTCGCTGTGTTTTATTATTTTACCATATGCCTTTTTAAGGCACGTTTCTTTTATATGTAGCGATAAACTTTGCTGGTATTGTATTTATAATCGTGATGGTTCCTGAAACGAAAGGAAGAACTTTGGAGCAGATTCAAGCTGCCATTAATACTTAATGACGATAAAGTGTCATCAGCGATATCTCTCACATTTGTTTGTTAATGTATGTAGGCTTCTCAATGCTTAGCAGACAAGCTAAGTATACGACCAGCATATTACTTGGTGACTAAGTTAGGGTTTGGCCAACCCTAATTAGTTTGGACCGGTTTTTAGGGTTTTTACTTAGACTAGGGTTTATTTGATCCTTGTCTATAAATACTCTCTCATATGTACTTGTAATGCATCACCTCCAAATTAATAATAATACTCTCTAGTTCCAAAGTGGACGTAGGTTTCACATCGAAACTAAACCACTATAATTCTCGTGTCGTTATTTCTTTCTCGTGTTTATTATTCGGCTATTGTTTTGTGATTGCTTGTGATTAGGGTTTCTACTTTGATTAGGCAAATTCAGCCTTAACAACTGGTATTTAGAGCTTAGGTTCTAACCATAGCCGATTCAGATCTGCTGCTGCTATTTTCAATCAAGGTTAAACCCTAGCCGTTAATTATAGCATCCCTTTGCAGCTGATCCAGACCTGCTGCTGTTTTTTTCAAAGGTTCTAACAGCTGCTGCTCAGGAACCCTAGCTGATTACAGCTGTTTGCAGGTCAAACCCTAGCCGTCACCAACAGCTGCTGCTGTTACGATTAAGCCTCTGCAACTGATCACAGCTGCTGCCATTTTTTCTAATCATCACAGCTGATATTATTTCACAGGTGTGTTTTTTTGCTGCTGTCCATCAGATCTTATAAAGCTTTTACAATGGCAGAAGAAGGAAGAATCAAAATCGACAAGTTTGACGTCAAGATTTTGGGTGGTGGAAGATGCAGGTTGAAGATTTGTTATGTCAGAAGGATCTGATCGATGCCTTGAATGAGAATAAACCAGAAGGAATGAAAGACGACGAGTGGAAAACACTTGACAGGAAAGCCCTAGCAGTTGTCAGACTCACGTTGACAAAAAGTGCTGTAAAGGGTCTGACTCCAAATATAATAACTTTCAAGATCTTGTTCCATGGAATGTGCGAAAACTACCAGGTTTCTGATGCATTGGTTCTTTTTCGTTCATTGGTAAAAAGTGTACCGATGAAAGGGGTAGGTTTGTATAATATCTTGATTAATGGTTGTAGAAAATGTGGGAAGCCCAACTTGGCAATGGATCTTTTTGATGAACTTTTATCAAAAGAAGTGAAACCGGATGTTAGGACTTACAATGTGATGATACGAGTCTATTGTTAAAAAGGTTTATTCGATGAAGCAAAGAATTTTCTTACAAAGATGGAAGAAAATGGTTGTTGTCCAAATGCAGTCACTTACAATGTTATTATTCAAGAGTTTATGAAGAGAAACAAGCATCAAGATGCAGAGAATCTTTTAGAAGAAATGATTAACCGTGGTTTCTTGCCTGATTCTTTTACTTTTGAGATGTTGCTAAATGTAATCCCAGATGCAAGACAAGATTCTCGTATGCGAACTATCATTCAGAAGATAGCAAGTGTTAAAACTGAATATGGCAAAAGCACCTGATTTAACTTCTATCTTAACATCTATAATCAGTTATTGAACTTCTCTAAGGTATATCAAGGTTTAGTTTAAGGGTGTACATGCAGTTGTTTTCTATGTTTTTTTGAGTTGTTTAGTATAATACCTAATTATTCAAAATGAAATGAACAGAGAGAATGGACATTCATCTTTATATCTTAAAAGTTTAGGTTCAATAAAAAGTACAAAACTCTCTTATTACATTCATCGTGCGTTAATCTGTCTCCATGGATCTTGGAATCTCATCTTATGTTGTGCTTATTGGTCACATCAATTAGCCAAAAATGGTAGCACAATCTGTCCTTTGACATTAGCATACCACAACTCAATATTGTGCTCAATATGTCTTTACAACAATAGTAAGCTAAATAATAAGCTAGAAATTTACCAAGTTTTTTTACTATTTTGCCCTTGCACCGCGCTATAATGAGTAATGACCCACAACAGTAAGGTTAAACCAATTTTGAGCAAGCAAGGGTCAACTCAAAAACCAATTTTGATCATTTTTAGTCAAACCCTCAAGGGTATTATTGGTATTCTGGTATGAGCATTATGATAAGGATGCTAAATTTATGATGCATGCGTCAATATCATCATCAGGAGCAGAAATGATAAGTTGTAGAATATGTCATGATTATAGGGCTGTAAATGAGCCGAGCTACTCGCGAGCTACTCGAGCTACTCGAGTTGTAGAGTATGTCATGACTCATGAAGCAGAGTTTGAAAGCTCTAAAATTTTGGAGTCTCCATGTTCTTGTTCTGCTACTGTCAAGGTATTTTTTGTGATTAATTCTTATTCCTCTCACACTATTTTATTGTTTTAAACAATAATATATATAATTTTATATATTATATCTGATCATCATGATGTGAGTTTGTTGATGATCAGTTTGCTCATAGGGACTGCATACAAAGATGGTGTGATGAAAAGGGAAATACTACTTGTGAAATTTTTCTTCAGGTATGGTTTATAGCTAAAGTTAATTTTGTTAAATTGACATTTTCATGGTACTTAAATTGAGTTAGCATAAAGTTTGTATGCATATTTTTTATCTGGGCCGAGTTTCATTTGATAAACCCTATAACTTGAATCCTAACGATTTGAAGTAGCAACAATCATAGTGCTTCTTTTGCAAACGAATTATTTGATTATTACGTTTTTTTTTTTTTTTTTTTCATTCTGTAGATGGTCACTTTCAAGTATTTGCATGAACATGATAAACTTATAGTACACAATGGAAGACAGACTGCACATGCGAGATTTAAAAGAATATATTTTTTTGTCAGGCACCCCTAAAATTTAACCGAACTGGAACAGAAAAATGTCCTTGTTATAAAGTAGGTAATCTGGATATAATTTGTATATTAATATTAATTAATGAGTTAAAAAGGGTCCATCATAACCAGGAAAAGGGGAATGATCAGTAATATTCATTTTCATACTCCTAATTGTGATTATGAGTTCATTGTTACACAACACCCTCCTTATCTTCTAATTGAAAATTATATGCATTTTTTAACTTTACAGAAATTTAAACCTGGCTACATATGGCCTATACAACCCATCCATCAGTAAGTTTTTATGTGATGATAGAGTACCAATATTGTTCAAGAAGAAAACTTGGTTGAAATACAATATGAAGAATGTTCATCTGTTGCTACTGATACAAGTGCTTCTATATGCAGATTTTTGTGTCTAATTGTAAGTCTTGTAATTTTTTTTTTTTAGTTGGTTATTTTTATATTTTTGCAGAATATTAACCAAATATTGGCAAATGGAACATCCGAACATTATGCAGTTTACCCTACTTTTATTGTTGAGACATTTGCTTGAATTGTTGATTGGAGGGACCGGAAATTACCGATTTACCCTCTTTACTGTAAGTACTCATAACCCTATATTAGTAATTAGTTAACAAGATGTTCCAACTTCTAACTCTTGTTTATGTCATTTCTATTTGTTAGAGTAGAGTTATGATTAGTAAAGCCCGGCTCCGTTTGTGGTTTAGGGTTTCATATGTAGTCTAGTGGTTAATAATAATATAATTCCCATGGGTTCTATTATATAACATGGTATCAAGAGCGGGTTGATCTCGAGACCTAATCAGCCGCCTCGAGCCGCTGCATTATACCGCCGTCAATTCTATCTTCCTCTATATAATCTTCTACCTCAAACCTACCGTCAAAATTATTTTCTATCATATATCTCCTTCTATCTTATTAAAGAAAAAAAAAACCCCTAAAGCAGCGTAGGTTCTCTGCCATGAAGGTTCCTACTAAATCTCTTGCTAAGCATGTACAGGCGCAACTACCAAAAAGAGTAGCCTTCGACATCATGCCTATTAATTTTTTTTTCTTTTCTCATCTGTATTTTCTTTTCTTTTTTTTCTTAGTCAACCTTCATAACCAAACAAATTTCTTAGTCAACATGTACGTTTGATCCATCTACTATCCTCGTACATGATTATCAAACTATTGAAATTTTTTTTTTGCAGATCTCTTGTTTCTATTTCCTTTGCAGTTCTTGACTTTTAGGAGGTTTCCGTTTGACACCCTAACCAATACATGTTTATTTATTTTTTTTATTTTTATTTTTTATTTTTACAATATAATTTGTTTCCTTTTCTTTCTCCAATTAGCTCACAAAGTCTTGTCACCGATTTGTTTCCTTTTTAACTACCGATTTGTTTCCTTTTTAACTACCTATTTTACTTCTTCTTTCTTTTCTCTAATCCTTTTATCATATCTTCTATATTTTCTTTCGTATTATTTGTTCCCAATAAACTTTATTCAACAATAATCGGCATGGGGATGAGGCGCCTAGCTTGACTAGGTTCCAAACCCCGAAAAAAAAAAGAGAAATATAGAAAAAAAAATCTTTTTTGCAGCGTTGAAGAATATTATTATCGTCGACAGAAATTGCATACGAAAGTGGTACTTGATCCTTAGGCACAAGCCAAGGCGTAAAAGAAAAAAAACGCTACGGAAAAGGAGAAGCCATCAAGACATACGCAACCAAATCAACGAATATCGATTTATTCGGCGCAACAAATCAAAGAAAAAATATATATATTATGTTTTTTTTATTACTATTTATTTGATATTTACGTTTCCTTTCAGTCCAAGCTTTCACGATTTCGCCGCTCGGACTGCGGAGGAGTGTTAGAGTAGAGTTATGATTAGTAAAGCCCGGCCCCGTTTGTGGTTTAGGGTTTCATATGTAGTCTATATATAGTGGTTAATAATAATATAATTACCATGGGTTCTATTACATAACACTATTTTTAGTTGTTGGTTTTGAGGGCTAGTGGGATATTAGTTCCTATGTGCATAATCATGAAGACGGTTGATTCCATCCATAAAAGCATCAAACGTAGTTATCAGGTTTTATTTAGGTTTGTAAATGCTAAACTTTTTTTGGGGCTAAAGACTGTAGATGCTAAACTTGCAGCCTGCAATTTGCATATTACTTTGAAGCTGATGATCACCTTGTGTCAATTTTGCGTGTTAGGTTTATGAGAATGACGAGGAGACAACAGCGGCATATAGACAATATAGAGACTTATTTAGGATACATATGTTGTCATATACATTTATTGATGGAAAACCGTGTGTACTTTTCATTCAGATTAACGCAGCGGATAGTTAAAATAAACTTATTTTACATTACAAAACATACACACGATTAACGGTTCCATTAGATCCAGTTACACCACTAATAATTGTCAACATATATAAATTCACAAAGTGAGTAAACGATATACCTTTCCTGAAGAAACGGATTGTAGGAGAGAAACTTACGATCAATAGTATGACCGTTTCTTTGGATAGTACACACTACACTTCAAACGATCGTTAATGGATGCTAGTCCAAACCCCAAGTAACTTATTATAATAATCAAATTATTATAATAACTAAATAAATAATATACTCCGTATAAAATGGTTATGTGTTTAAATAATATACTCCGTATAAAATGGTTATGTGTTTGTTTTCAAAAACCAAAATCAAGTGTGATATATTTGTTTAGGTACTCGTGAATGTTTGCTTTGGTACTTGTGAGTTAACAAAACACATACACGATTTCTATTGAGGTATTTTTATTTTTAGTACACTACTAACTTCCAGCTGATCAATATATATATATATATATATATATATATATATATATATATATATATATATATATATATATATATATATATATATATATATATATATTCTTTTTTTTAAAACCAACTCATCAATTGGTGAAGATAGAAAACATGTATAATATTATTTGTTTGCTTCTTCTTTTCCTTTATACATAGAGATTCACTCAAAATGTTTTTGTTTTCTTTTTCTTGACTCAACTACTACACATGACTATTATTTCTATGGTCAGCTAGTGGATATGCATTTTAAAAGCAAACATAATATAGAGTACATATTTATTGACTAATATATTTACTTGGGTGATAAATATATATATCTTTTGACGTCTAGGTGTATATTTGTGTGACCCCAAAGGCTCAAATAAATTTAGCCATATAGTTATGTGTTGTACCTTGCACACAAATCCTACAGACTCCCACTTGTGCATGATACAACCCCAAGTAACCATATAAACAATGGATAGCGTCTAGCAACACGCCACTGTCCCTAAATTCACTTGAGGATAGTCTCTCAGAACTGCTTGTAGTAAGTGTTAAATGTCATTCGTCCTTTTGTTTCAGATACTTTAGTTAAACTTGAGATATGGATCATCGGTCATTCTCATTTGTTTAACAATTTTATTTCTCAATCTTAGAACTGAATTAGATCACCGAATTAATTATCATCTTAATTACATCTGGGTGCGGCCACACAAATATCTTATTCATTCATCGAGGAGCTCAAAAGTATCTAACTCCAAACATTCTGGAGGAACAAATCCTATATTGCATACACGTGTCTCTCACGAGTTTTACATTATACCCAATAATGGCCTTTATTACAACCTTATTCAGGACAGCGTTTGACCATATCAAAGTACAATGTTCCACACATTAAAACTGGCGTGCATCTCAAGTCTAAGGACAACAAGACATAATCACTAAAATGTGAAGACCCGAAAATTTCCGACCAAATTTAAACTTAATCTTTATATGATTTCAACACGATAAGCAAAGTCTGTAATGTTGAGTCTCGAAAATTTTGGGAAAACTATGTTCATATATGCAATTACCCTTCGACCACGCCCAACGATTCATGAACAGTTAATTGTGTGTGTATATATATATATATATATATATATATATATATATATTGTAACATAAGTAAATTGTAAATAATATATATATATATATATATATATAGAAATTTATAATAATTTATTTCATATAAATAGTTACGTGGTAATATTATTTTATTATATTAAAAAGTATTGGCAATTATATTATTGTTTTATTTTTATTTTTATCAATATCATTATTAATAAAATTATTATTAATTGTTATTATTAACATTAACATACAAATTATTATCATTATCATTAATATTATTATTATATCTATTATTATTATTAGTATTTATTATTATTAATAGTATCAATATCAATATTATTAATTAAATAAAACTTATGGATACCAATAGATACAAAATCGGTTTTCATTTCCCATCTGCTTTTATTATTTTATATTAGATTTCTCCTTGATTAAACATTTCTTGTTCCCCACTGAATCACATGCATCCGTGAATGAGTGTTATTATCAAAGTTACTGTATAAGATTGATTGACACTGTGTTTAATTTTTGTTTCCTTCTCATCATTGTATCACAAAGGAGTCATATTATATATATACATATACATATGATACACTGAACCAACACCCATTTATCTTTGTCTCCTTACTAACTTACTCAAACACTAGACACTCTACCACCATAGTGATCGCTCCTAACCGCAACTTAAACCACCATACAACTGGTTACCACTCAAGACAACCATCACCTTATACCAAACCCACTTAAATTAGATTACTATCACGAACCATCTATGATCACTAACATCAAATATGATCGAACACCATGTCAATCACCATTACAACCACAACCACCATCAACAATAATCAATCATCAAAACCATGGTATACGTTCCGCTTTCTATTTCTTTTCAAATCGTTAATCACATAAACCACCGAAACTACCATGTATTAGTTTTATGTTTGCTTTTTCTATTCAAGTAAGACTAAACCAACAATCCTCGAGCTCCATTAGCACCCACTTGTTGTCGTTGAACCGAAACCAATGAACCTCCATCGTTAACTTCTGCTTACTCTCCTACAAATCGAACAAACCAAAACCATCAACGAACTAAATTATTCTTGTCACCTTCTTGCTACTGCCGAAAATGTACACTCACTTTGAACAAACTGCAGTTGTTTTCGTTTTATTATTGATTCAGTTCCACAACTCAAATAATCCTAAAACCCACTCCATAACCACCGCCATCATACACTATCCTTGATTTTTCTTTCTTTCTTTCGTTTCTATTGAATCACGAGTATTACCAACAACCTGCTGTAGCTACACTTATACTTCTATTTTTTCTGTTAAATGAACCCAACTGCAACTTATAAATCTGTTCCTGTTCCACAGAACCATATCATTACCTTAACATCTTCGTTTATTTTCTTTTCTCCTCTCTCATTCTTATCTGCTAATACTGCCATATGAACTGGTTCTATTGCAGGTTGCTATCACTCACCATCACCCTCTTTATCCTTAAAAACTGCTGCTGTTACACTTTAAACTCACCACAAAACCACCGATATACGTTTGTTATTTTTACATCATCTACAACAAGTAGCACGATAGAAAAGATGATTGATATGATTAATTGATGTTACAACTTGAAAGTGATATTATAAGGCTGCCATTTTCTTTCTTTGGCCAACAATTACAAATTAGGTATTCCCCACTTGATTATAAAAAGAAAAAGGAACAGAACCCTTTTTGTGCTTATTACCTGGGTCGATTAATTTATTACGGTGTGGGCTCCTAGTGGATTAGATATGATTATAGTGGGACTTGTGATTCAAAGTCAAGACATCTAACATTTCTTGTATAATTAAAACCATTCAGATTCTTTAAATGGGCCGTATGAACTTCATGGCTGCCATTATATATATATTTTTTCATACGCAGTTGATATTGATAATGCTAGGGTAATGGTGATGCTATGATTAGTGTTGAGTGAAAATAAAATGACGATGGTGTTAAGTAAGAACGAAGATGATAAATGATTGTTCGATGTTTATGATGACGCCGTATGTTTAAGTGGTTATGGTTAGTGTTTATGATTATGATAAGATTAAGATTTTGATTATGTTTACGAGTTGGTGATGCTACTTTAACCATGATAATATTAGTGAAGATCATGATATTATATGTTGATGATAAGGTGGTGATATTAACGGATAATGATAATGATCCGTGATGATAATGATAACGTGATTAGGAGATGATGCACGATGATAAGTAATATGATGATGAGGATGATTATGATGCATGCTAACGTGATAATTGTATGAAGGATAATGATATAGATATAATAATAAGATAATTAAGATGATAATGATTCATGATCGATGATAATAATATTGGTCACGATGATGATGATATTATGGACATAAAACGATGATGACAATTTCATGTGAACTATGAAGAAGAAGGGGGCAGATTCAATTGAGTTTAAATGATTTAGGTTAGTGGTTAAATCAGAAATGAAATGACGATGGAATGGTTAAGGACGTTATCAGGTTAGCGGGATGTCGCGGGTTCAAACCCGGGCTTGGGCATTTTTTTAGGACTACTTCTTTGAGGTAGTTTACTTATTACTCATTTTTATTATTATTATTATTATTATTATTATTATTATTATTATTATTATTATTATTATTATTATTATTATTATTATTATTATTATTATTATTATTATTATTATTATTATTATTATTATTATTATTATTATTATTATTATTATTATTATTATTATTATTATTATTATTATCATCATCATCATTTTTAATGTAAGTAGTATCATTATTGAAATTAATTTTTTTACAAAAATTATCATATTTATTATTAGAACTATCCTTATTATTATTATTATTATTATTATTATTAGAATTATCATTATTTTTATCATTATTATTTTTATTATCATTTTTATTATTTCTAACACTAATATTATTATTTTTATCATTATTATTATTAGTATATCAAATAAAGATTTTCTATATAAAAATATATTATTTACATAAAACATAACTATATTAATATGTTTGTAATAAATATTAATTATCTATTTAAGGTAAATAAAAATAAATATAGTTAATTTAGTTATTAATGAAACGTACAAGTTACTAAAATAACAATTAATAATAATACCTAAATTTGTTCGATTACCATTATATGTGTTAATATACATATAAATGATATAGGTTCGTGAATCCAAGGCCAACCTTACACTTGTTCAGTGCCGTCATATGTATTTTTACTACAAAATACAGTATAGTGAGTTTCATTTGCTCCCTTTTTAAATGCTTTTGCAATATATATTTTTGGGACCGAGAATACATGCGCTGCTTTTATAAATGTTTAACGAAATAGACACAAGTAATTGAAACTATATTCTATGGTTGAATGATCAAAATCGAATATGCCCCTTTTAGCTTGGTAGCCTAAGAATTAGGGAACTGGCCCCTAATTGACGCGAATCCTAAAGGTAGATCTACGGGAACTAACAACCCCCATTCTGGAATTTGGAATGCTTTAGTACTTCATTTTTTCATGTCCGATGGGTGTCCCGGAATGATGGGGATATTCTATATGCATCTTGTTAATGTCGGTTACCAGGTGTTCAATCCATAGGAATGAATTTTAATTCGAAAGTTACGCGTGAAAATATAAGAAATCTTGTGGTCTATTAAAATGATGAAAATGATTAATTATGATAAACTAATGAACTCACCAACCTTTTGGTTGACACTTTAAAGCATGTTTATTCTCAGGTATGAAAGAAATCTTTCGCTGTGCATTTGCTCATTTTAGAGATATTACTTGGAGTCATTCATGACATATTTCAAAAGACATTGCATTCGAGTCGTTGAGTTCATCAAGATTATTATTAAGTCAATTATAGTTGGATATATTATGAAATGGTATGCATATCGTCAACTGTCGATGTAATGAAAGTTTGTTTTTTTAAAAACGAATGCAATGTTTGTAAAATGTATCATGTAGAGGTCAAGTACCTCGCAATGAAATCAACTATTGTGTATCGTTTATAATGTATATGAACGGGTCCTTTCAGTTGGTATCAGAGCGGTGGTCTTAGAGAACCAGGTCTTGCATTAGTGTGTCTAACTGATAGTTGTTTAGATGCATTAGTGGGTCTGGACTTCGACCGTGTCTGCATGTCAAAAGTTTTGCTTATCATTTAGTGTCGAAAAATTATTTGCTTATCATCCTTAAAGTCTAGACACATCTTACTGCCTCTATTGCATAGACAGTGTATAGATAAATTCATATCTTAGCATATCTGTTATTGTTACCTTTGCCTGACAGCTTCCGTAGATTCCTCCGTAACTTATGGGATTTTAGTATTATATATGCATATGTAAATCATGTATTGCAGGGTACTAATCTACATCCTATAATCTATTTCATATTGAAAATCCTTCATCTGATCGTACGAGATGAATCCCTCAACCAGTTCGAGTCCCTCAGATTCAGATAGCTATTCCGATAGTTATTCCGACAACCATTCCGATATGAATTTTCACTCGAGCTCCGAAAGCAGTGTAACCGAAATGGATTAACCAATTAGCCATCATCAATTCTGGATGAAATGGGGATGAGTTCGTAGTTGACTTAACCGATGGAGACGAGAAGAAGGCGATCCTTTCCACCCACCAACCTGCACTCTTGGTGAAGAACCTGAAGCACTTACCGGTGAACCCATCCAAAACACTATTTTCACACTCATTTCCAGAGTATCTCGCCATGATTATATACTATCTCGAATTCTAGATCTTATTCATCCGTTCGTTCCGACCGATAATCATCCCGGAGTAATAAGTTAACGAGCTTCGTGCCCGAGTTGTAGCCTTGGAAAATATGGTGCAAAATGTACCAGCTTCAACAACATCACCGGCACCAACAGTACTGCTTCAACAACATCACCGGCACCAACAGTACCACCAACATCAATACCAGTACCACCAACAACCCAAGTTTCAACATCACACGCCTCAACATCACAATCTGTACCTCGAGCATAATCATCGTTCTACATGACATTCTACATCATTTATCTTCGTTAGATATGGCGATTATGTAATCTCTAATGTTTTAGAGATTATATATTCTTGTTCTAACGGTAAATTAAATGAGTCTAATATCGTATTGACTCATTAAATTCATGATTAAATCTGAAGAAAATATATATGTAAGTATATTTTCATAAAGATTGTAATTAATTTTTTTTGTACAAACTGTTAATGGTGAAAATATTTTAACGGGTAGGTAATATCCGAGGAATATTTAGATTTCACATTAATAAGTTACACTGTACATTCTTTCGAATCTGATTCAACAAGCCATTTACTATCCTACTTACATCCACAGATATACGTATCCGTCCACCGTAGAATAACCATTTTCATTCAATTTCATATTTGGGTTTTGACTTATCAGAATCCAACAAGTGGCATAATGAAGAAAACATTGGACAAAAAAAATTTGTTAGAAACAAACAAATTAACTATGAGAAAAATTTTGTTAAGAATTCACGCTAACAAAATCCTAGCTAACTGTCCCTAGCTAACTGTTAATTCCTTATTGTACATTTAATTATTGCAATTTATTTTATCGCAATTTAATTCTCGCAATTTTATTTATCGTCATTTAATTTCTGTTATTTATTTTACGCACTTTATTTATCGTCATTTAAATACTGTTATTTACGCATTTTAAATGTCGGGACTCGTATATAATGTTTTGACATATCATATCGACGCATCTATATATATTATTTGAAATAACCATAGATACTCTATATGTTGTAATGCTCGAGTTCGCTATACAGGGTTGAAGTTGATTCTTAAATAATATATACTTTGAGTTGTGATCGAGTTTAAGACATGTATACAATGGGTCACGACATGTATTAATTAATTCGAATATTATATATTAAACTATATATGAATTGTTGAAATACTAATTGTGGACTATTAACTGTGGACTACCAATATTGGACAATTAAAATGAATTAAAATATTGATTATAACATATGAAACTAAACATTCCTTCAAGTTTGCCACTTGAATTCATCTTAAACCTCATTTGTATTTTGACGATTCCAATCTGCGTTCAAATCTTTCGTGATTCTTGAAAACACCTCAATCGAGAGGATGAAATAACCGCACTTCATCTACGAGAAGAAAGATTTAAGCAATAATCATGCACATGGAAAACTCTAGGAAACTAAGTAAAAGTTAACATGAATCCGTATCAGATCCTGTAAGCATTATTATTACCCAAAATAATTGGTAATCCCTTTCAAATTAGACAATTTTGTCACAGCTCCAGCAAATCAACTTCGACTTTTCGTTCGAAACAACCTTATTATAACTTTGATATATATGCGTGCTCTTTTATTGTTACCGGGGAACCTTTTATATTCCACCATATTACCATCAGCGTTTAATCATCTAAAAATACAATTCTCTTGAAACCACCTCGGATTGATAACCGATGATTCAGATATGGTAGCATTAAATGCAGAGGAAACAACAAAATTATAGATGGTCTAAACTGTCAAAAGTTTGATAAAAAAGAATGGAATGTTGGGAACACTCGATAGAAAGTTTAGAACTGAAAAACGGATTGAGCAAACTACGAAGGAGGCTGTGGATAAATCACAAGGACTAAATCTGCCTTCAAAGAATCCAAAAGATTCAGTATCTGCTGAAGTTATTAACGAATACCTTGCTTTTGACTCTAAACTCTTACGGATAAATTTTCTTCATCATCCATCGATATTAGAAATTCTAAGATATCATCATATCTTTCATTATAAATATCTTCGATGTTTCTGAAGATATCTTCATAACTATTGTTATCCGAAATCATTTACCTATTCGCACTATCTGTGTTACATCATAAAAGAAACTATTTTAGTTTCTAATTTCTGAAACCTTCGAGTTTAAAAATATGAATGTTTTGAAGTAGTGTTGGGAACTGAAGCATGAGTTAGTATAATATAATGACACTTGATCAACGTGATTATATTACAGTAAGTCATGCTGAGTTTCTAATGGAACGTGATGATTCACATATCATAACGTCATCATGTGCCATGTTATGCGACTCTTACATTCTATCTAATATATATATATATATATATATATATATATATATATATATATATATATATATATATATATATATATATATATATATATATATATATATATATATATATATAAACATATCAAGAACATATTTTCTTGATAGTTCTATCTTTTCTCTTGAATTCTGGTAATTTAACCAATCAATATTGTGCCATTACAACTTCTCTCTTAGAACATTAGCCATGTTCATTCAAAACTCCATAACTACAAATTCTGGACCATTACTTGCTGTGCTTAATAGATAGAAGAGAAAACAGAGCATGGAGATCCAAAATAGAAATTGGAGTATAAATCACAGCAAATAGAAGAGAGCATTAATTGTGGATGACAATGATTATGGAAGATAGAAGCAGGGACTTTGAAATATAAGGGAAGATATAAAACCCAACGACAACCAAAAATTATAAACCATATATCAATGCATATAGCAATATAAAGACACGGAAGAACTAAAAACACTATAAAACCAAGAATATAGTAGAAGTAAATAGATTCTTCCGGAGACAGATGAAAAAGAAGAACGACAGATATGAAAGTGAGGAGTATATCGAGAATCAGTACTGGATGAAGCATATTGACGAATATTTTAAAATATGAGTTGAGGGAGAAAGAATAGAAGGTGTGAGTTGTAAGGGAACAAAGGAGGTGGATTTATAGTGAAATATCCGACAGAGAAATCAAGACAGATCATCGCATTTAATCAAAGAGGATCATAATTTCCTTAATTACCGAAGAATCAAATCTTATCACGAAGATTTTCTCCAAATCCCTTGAACTCCGAAAATCAACCATATCTACGTCAAAGAATATGACGAAATATTATTTTCTCATTTCACTCTTTTGTGATAGCTTCGCTATACTCCTCGCGTAATCAAATTGTTTTATCCATATTACTCAATGATGATAAAACTCTAATTTCTAGCTCGTATGAGTCATGAAAACATACTTATTGTCAGCCACGACCATTCCAATCAAATTTCGGGATGAAATTTCTTTAACGGGTAGGTACTGTGACGACCCAGAAATTTTCGACAAAATTTAAACTTAATCTTTATAAGATTTCAACACGATAAGCAAAGTCTGTAATGTTGAGTCTCGGAAATTTTGGGAAAACTATGTTCATATATGCAATTACCCTTCGACCACGTCCAACGATTCATGAACGGTTAATTGTATATATATATATATATATATATATATATATATATATATATATATATATATATATATATATATATATTGTAACATAAGTAAATTGTAAATAATATATATATATAGAAATTTATAATAATTTATTTCATATAAATAGTTATGTGGTAATATTATTTTATTATATTAAAAAGTATTGGCAATTCTATTATTGTTTTATTTTTATCTTTATCAATATCATTATTAATAAAATTATTATTAATTGTTATTATTAACATTAACATACAAATTATTATCATTATCGTTAATATTATTATTAATATTATTATTATATCTATTATTATTATTATTATTATTATTATTATTATTATTATTATTATTATTATTATTATTATTATTATTATTATTATTATTAGTATTTATTATTATTAATATTATCAATATCAATATTATTAATTAAATAAAACTTATGGATACCAATAGATATAAAATCGGTTTTCATTTCCCATCTGCTTTTATTATTTTATATTAGATTTCTCCTTGATTAAACATTTTTTGTTCCCCACTGAATCACATGCATCTGTGAATGAGTGTTATTATCAAAGTTACTGTATAAGATTGATTGACACTGTGTTTAATTTTTGTTTCCTTCGCATCACTGAATCACAAAGGAGTCATATTATATATATACATATACATATGATACACTGAACCAACACCCATTTATCTTTGTCTCCTTACTAACTTACTCAAACACTAGACACTCTACCACTATAGTGATCACTCCTAACCGCAACTTAAACCACCATACAACTGGTTACCACTCAAGACAACCATCACCTTATACCAAACCCACTTAAATTAGATTACTATCACGAACCATCTACGATCACTAACATCAAATATGATCGAACACCATGTCAATCACCATTACAAACACAACCACCGTCAACAATAATCAATCATCAAAACCATGGTATACTTTCTGCTTACTATTTCTTTTCAAATCGTTAATCACATAAACCACCGAAACCACCATGTATTAGTTTTATGTTTGCTTTTTCTGTTCAAGTAAGACTAAACCAACAATCCTCGAGCTCCATTAGCACCCACTTGTTGTCGTTGAACCAAAACCAATGAACCACCATCGTTAACTTCTGCTTACTCTCCTACAAATCGAACAAACCAGAACCATCAACGAACTAAATTATTCTTGTCGCCTTCTTGCTACTGCTAAAAATGTACACTCACTTTGAATAAACGGCAGTTGTTTTCGTTTTATTATTGATTCAGTTCCACAACTCAAACAATCCTAAAACCCACTCCATAACCACCGCCATCATACACTATCCTTGATTTTTTTTTCTTTCTTTCATTTCTATTGAATCACGAATATTACCAAAAACCTGCTGCAGCTACACTTATACTTCTATTTTTTTCTGTTAAACGAACCCAACTGCAACTTATAAATCCGTTCCTGTTCCACAGAACCATATCATTACCTTAACATCTTCGTTTCTTTTCTTTTCTCCTCTCTCATTCTTATCTGCTAATACTGCCATATGAACTAGTTCTGTTGCAGGTTGCTATCACTCACCATCACCCTCTTTATCCTTAAAAACTACTGCTGTTACACTTTAAACTCACCACAAAACCACCGATATACGTTTGTTATTTTTACATCATCTACAACAAGTAGCACGATAGAAAAGATGATTGATATGATTAATTGATGTTACAACTTGAAAGTGATATTATAAGGCTGCCATTTTCTTTCTTTGGCCGACAATTACAAATTAGGTATTCCCCACTTGATTATAAAAGAAAAAGGAACTGAACCCTTTTTGTGCTTATTACCTGGGTCGATTAATTTATTACGGTGTGGGCTCCTAGTGGATTAGATATGATTATAGTGTGACTTGTGATTCAAAGTCAAGACATCTAACATTTCCTGTATAATCAAAACCATTCAGATTCTTTAAATGGGCCGTATAAACTTCATGGCTGCCATTATATATATATATATATATATATATATATATATATATATATATATATATATATATATATATATATATATTTCATACGCAGTTGATATTGATAATGCTAGGTAATGGTGATGCTATGATTAGTGTTGAGTGAAAATAAAATGACGATGGTGTTAAGTAAGAACGAAGATGATAAATGATTGTTCAATGTTTATGATGACGCCGTATGTTTAAGTGGTTATGGTTAGTGTTTATGATTATGATAAGATTAAGATTTTGATTATGTTTACGAGTTGGTGATGCTACTTTAACCATGATAATATTAGTGAAGATCATGATATTATATGTTGATGATAAGGTGGTGATATTAACGGATAATGATAATGATCCGTGATGATAATGATAACGTGATTAGGAGATGATGCACGATGATACGTAATATGATGATGATGATGATTATGATGCATGCTAACGTGATAATTGTATGAAGGATAATGATATAGATATAATAAAAAGATAATTAAGATGATAATGATTCATGATCGATGATAATAATATTGGTCACGATGATGATCATATTATGGACATAAAACGATGATGACGATTTCATGTGAACTATGAAGAAGAAGGGAGCAGATTCAATTGAGTTTAAATGATTTAGGTTAGTGGTTAAATCAGAAATGAAATGACGATGGAATGGTTAAGGACGTTATCGGGTTAGCGGAATATCGCGGGTTCAAACCCGGGCTTGGGCATTTTTTTTAGGACTACTTCTTTGAGGTAGTTTACTTATTACTCATTTATTATTATTATTATTATTATTATTATTATTATTATTATTATTATTATTATTATTATTATTATTATTATTATTATTATTATTATTATTATTATTATTATTATTATTATTATTATTATTATTATTATTATCATCATTTTAATGTAAGTAGTATCATTATTGAAATTAATTTTTTTATAAAAATTATCATATTTATTATTAGAACTATCCTTATTATTATTATTAGAATTATCATTATTTTTATCATTATTATTTTTATTATCATTTTTATTATTTCTAACACTAATATTATTATTTTTATCATTATTATTATTAGTATTATTAATATATCAAATAAAGATTTTATATATAAAAATATATTATTTACATAAAACATAACTATATTAATATGTTTGTAATAAATATTAATTATCTATTTAATGTATATAAAAATAAATATAGTTAATTTAGTTATTAATGAAACGTACAAGTTACTAAAATAACTATTAATAATAATACCTAAATTTGTTCGATTACCATTATATGTGTTAATATACATATAAATGATATAGGTTCGTGAATCCAAGGCCAACCTTACACTTGTTCAGTGCCGTCATATGTATTTTTACTACAAAATACAGCATAGTGAGTTTCATTTGCTCCATTTTTAAATGCTTTTGCAATATATATTTTTGGGACTGAGAATACATGCGCTGCTTTTATAAATGTTTGATGAAATAGACACAAGTAATTGAAACTACATTCTATGGTTGAATGATCAAAATCGAATATGCCCCTTTTAGTTTGGTAGCCTAAGAATTAGGGAACTGACCCCTAATTGACGCGAATCCTAAAGGTAGATCTACGGGAACTAACAACCCCCATTCTGAAATTTGGAATGCTTTAGCACTTCGATTTTATCATTCCCGATGGGTGTCCCGGAATGATGGGGATATTCTAATTGCATCTTGTTAATGTCGGTTACCAGGTGTTCAATCCATAGGAATGAATTTTAATTCGCGAGTTACGCGTGAAAATATATGAAATCTTGTGGTCTATTAAAATGATGAAAATGATTGATTATGATAAACTAATGAACTCACCAACCTTTTGGTTGACACTTTAAAGCATGTTTATTCTCAGGTATGAAAGAAATCTTCCGCTGTGCATTTGCTCATTTTAGAGATATTACTTAGAGTTATTCATGACATATTTCAAAAGACGTTGCATTCGAGTCGTTGAGTTCATCAAGATTATTATTAAGTCAATTATAGTTAGATATATTATGAAATGGTTTGCATATCGTCAACTGTCGATGTAATGAAAGTTTGTTTTTTTTTTTTAAAACGAATGCAATGTTTGTAAAATGTATCATATAGAGGTCAAGTACCTCGCAATGAAATCAACTATTGTGTATCGTTTATAATGTATATGAACGGATCCTTTCATAAAAGATTCACTACTGACTACGATCCATGTAATGACATCTCGGATGGGTCATTCCAATATTCATTATCAATGAATACATATGAATTTTGGTCTCTACAAGTTAACTATTTATCATCAATAAATATAACCAAAACTTCATATTAATCTTAATTCATGTTATTCCCATAACATGATCGATTATGGAGATTTTGAATAATCAACAATTATTCATGGATTAAACATGCTAATATAGAACACAGTGATATAAATGAAAATGATCATACTATCAATATATCAATTCATTATGATAAAACTGTTTAATGTTCCAAAAATATTCAAATACTAAATTACAAATTAAAAAGATCAGCAGCATAACGAAGTCCAATACTACTAGAATGATCATCATGCTTGTTGTGTGTCATGGGCTTCGTGAACGGGTCAGCCACATTATCATCTGTATAAACTTTAAGAATACTAATATCATTCCTCTCAATGACTTCTTGAATGTAGTCAAACTTTCGAAGAATGTGTCTACTACCTTTACGTACACGTGATTATTTCGCAAGTATAATAGCACTTGAATTATCACAGTACATTTCCATAGGGGATTCAATGCTGGGAACTACTCCGAGTTCAGCAATAAACTTCCTAATTCAGACAGATTCTTGAGAAGCTTCTGAGGCAGCAATGTATTCTGCTTCCATTATAGACTGTGCAACTGTGCTCTGCTTTGAGCTTCTCCAATCAACTACCCCGCCATTCATGACAAAGACATACCCTGACTGGGATCGAGAATCATCTTGATCAGTTTGGAAACTAGCATCTGTATAACATCTAATACTCAACTCTTCTTCCAAACCACCGTAAACCAAGAACATATCTTTAGTTCTCTGTAAATACTTAAGAATGCTCTTAATAGCAATCCAATGTTCTTCACCTGGATTTTGTTGATAACGACTCGTCAAACTCAAGGCTAACGAGACATCAGGTCTAGTACATAACATGACATACATAATTGATCCTATAGCCGAAGCATACGGAACACATTTCATTCATCTTATCTCATCAGGTGTGATAGGACTTTGAGACTTGCTCAAGGTTATGCCCTTTTGCATGGGCAATGCTCCGCGCTTGGAGTTTTGCATGTTAAATCTTCGTAAGATTTTGTCAATGTATGTACTTTGACTTAAACCAATAAGTCTTTTGGATCTATAGAAAAGATCATGATTCCAAGAATATACTTAGCTTCTCCAAGATCTTTCATGGCAAAACATTTTTCAAGCCAAGATTTGACATCTTGTAAAGTTGGAATGTCATTTCCAATAAGTAGTATGTGAAATGCCCCGTTCATATTAATTATAAACGTTTCATATTAATTGATTTCTTTGCGAGATTTTGACCTCTATATGAGACGTTTTCAAAGCTTGCATTCATTTTAAAATAACCATAACCTTTATTATTGAATAAAGGTTTAAAAGCATAAGTTTTGATTGTCGATCAAAGACAATCTCCTCAAAATACATGTATTTTACACACACCATTACATACTTGTCAACAATATATTACAAATACAATTCCCGAATGCAAGTTTATTTATTTAGAAAAGCATGATGACTCCAAATCTTGACGTTGAGTAAACATGCAACAGCGGAAGCTTTCTAATAATCACCTGAGAATAAACATGCTTAAAAAGTTAACAAAATTGTTGGTGAGTCATAGGTTTAGTTTCTATATAATAATCATAACATTTAATAAGCCACAAGATTTCATTTAATTAAATGCGCAGGATCATTACAACTGCAAAAATCATTCATACGATAAGTCGCCTGGTAACCGACCTTAACATAGAGCGCTTAAGATATCTGGCATCATACATTCCACTATTCAAATGTATGATAAGAACCCTTCGAAGTACTAAAGCATTTCCACTATTCGAAAATGGGGGTGGTTAGTGCCCGTAGATCTACCTTTAGGATTCGCGTCAATTAGTGTTTTTCACTAATTCTTAGGTTACCAAGCATAATAATAATAATTAGTACAAATATCCGGTATAACAAAACAATCGTAGAATGTAGTTTCATGAACTTGTGCTTATTTTGTAAAACATTTATAAATTTACATGTATTCTCATCCCAAAATAATTTAGATAGTAAAAATGGGACTATAACTCACTTGTGATGATTTCCGAATATATGGTAATAAGACTTAGCCTTTGACAAATTCACGAACCTAATAATAATATTCTTGTGTCAAGATATATATATATAATTAATATTCCATACTTATGATACTTGTGATAATTTTAATTGTCCATTGTTAGTAGTCCAATGTTCGTAGTCCAATAGTCCGATAGTCCAACACTATATATATATATATATATATATATATATAAATGCGTATATTGTGTTAGAATTTACTAACACTATAATATATTGTCTTATATATATATATATATATATATATATATATATATATATATATATATATATATATATATATATATATATATATATATATAAATGCGTATATTGTGTTAGAATTTACTAACACTATAATATATTGTCTTAATATAATAAGACACATAATATGTATATTGTCTGAAGCAATCCGCGACCCATTGTATACATGTCTCAGGCTCGATCACAACTTAAAGTATATATATTATGTTGGAATCCACTTCGACCCACATCTAACTCGAGATTACTGCCAATGGTGTCTTATAGTTCGTTCCAATAATATATATAGAAGAAGTCAAAATGATATGTCAAAACTTTGTATACGAATCCACTGTGATCAAGTCATATATATATATATATATATATATATATATATATATATATATATATATATATATATATATATATATATATATATATATATATATATATATATATATATGGTGCCTTACGATCTTTATTAAGACTATAATATATTGTCGTAGAACTTAATCACGACTATTATAAATTGTATTTCCATAAGTTCGGGAACAAGAAATGTATAAATACATGTAGGATACAAGGTAAGTTAGCTAGGATAAGGTTAGCATCCATTTTTATTAATCAAAACCGTAGCTAAAAACAAACAAAAATATCCAATTTTGTTTTACCCATAATTTCTTCGTTACAAATCCGTTTTGAGTGATTCGACTTGCCATAGCTTTGTATCGAACCGTTATTTATTAATCTAAACAGAAAAATTATATGTTTATAGTCAAAAATACAGCTTAGGTGTCAAATACAAGAAGATAGTCATATCCGTCGTAAGAACGACATCTTGATGACTCTTTTGAAAAACATACTTCCAATTAGAGTTTAACCATGGATTTTGGATATATTTCATATCCATATAAAATAAGATTTTTTGCCAAAGAAAATTTTTTAATTCAAAGTTTAAGATAGGTTTTTAAAATCAAACCCAAAACAGCCCCCGATGATCTATGACAGCGTATGTTCAGTTTTAAGGTGTTCTTCGTGTTTACAAGTTTTATATCCTTATGTTAGCTTGACATACTGTCATAATACATGTGTTGAAGTATTTTAAAAGTCAAGTTAGAAGGATTAAGTTTGTTTGTGAACAAGTTTAGAATTAATCTAAACTATGTTCTTGTTGTTGTAAGTTATAAACTCATGATAAGATAGCTATATCGATATGAATCGAAAAAGATTATGAATAAGGTGACTACCTCAAATTAAATGAACAAAGTTTCTGATAAAATAAGATGATAATCTTGTGATCAAAGATATCCTTGATGGCTTGTAATCCTTGGAGTAGAATCATAGAATGAACAAAAGTTCAAATAAGATTTCTATCTTGAATTAAGATAGTTATAAGTATATGAATTGAACCAAAGCTTATATATGATTCTTACCTTGATAAAGAGGAGTAGATGATTTAAAAAAGTGTTCTTGAAGCTAGCTTATGATCAAAGTGAATGAAGATTTTCTAGTACTTGAAGTATGTGTGTTTAAAGAGTGTTTACAGAGTAAGAAATGGAGAGAATACTTGAAGTTCTTGTGTGTGAGTATTATGAGAGTGAAGGTAAGTTAAATAGCTGATATGAATGAGTAAAAAGAGTGTTAAAAGTCGTGGTTTATGTATATGGTTAAGAGACTTTATCAAAATTTGGAATATAGCATAATAATGCAAACTAGAAGTTAAATGTTGGTTCCCACAAGTCTCCATCATGTTTATCCTTGTCTTGTGACTCATAGGGCTGCTAATGAGGCTATAATTGGTAATTCATATGTAGTGACCCGAACTTTTCCATGTTTATATATATTAATTGAGATTGATATTTACATGATTAAATGTTTCCAACATGTTAAGCAATCAAACTTGTTAAGACTTGATTAATTGAAATATGTTTCATATAGACAATTGACCACCCAAGTTGACCGGTGATTCACGAACGTTAAAACTTGTAAAAACTATATGATGACATATATATGGATATATATATAGTTAACATGATACTATGATAAGTAAACATATCATTAATTATATTAACAATGAACTACATATGTAAAAACAAGACTACTAACTTAATGATTTTTAAACGAGACATATATGTAACGATTATCGTTGTAAAGACATTTAATGTATATATATCATATTAAGAGATATTCATACATGATAATATCATGATAATATAATAAATTAAAATAACATTTGATATTATAAACATTGGGTTAACAACATTTAACAAGATCGTTAACCTAAAGGTTTCAAAACAACACTTACATGTAACGACTAACGATGACTTAACGACTCAGTTAAAATGTATATACATGTAGTGTTTTAATATGTATTTATACACTTTTGAAAGACTTCAATATACTTATCAAAATACTTCTACTTAACAAAAATGCTTACAATTACATCCTCGTTCAGTTTCATCAACAATTCTACTCGTATGCACCCGTATTCGTACTCGTACAATACACACCTTTTAGATGTATGTACTATTGGTATATACACTCCAATGATCAGCTCTTAGCAGCCCATGTGAGTCACCTAACACATGTGAGAACCATCATTTGGCAACTAGCATGAAATATCTCATAAAATTACAAAAATATGAGTAATCATTCATGACTTATTTACATGAAAACAAAATTACATATCCTTTATATCTAATCCATACACCAATGACCAAAAACACCTACAAACACTTTCATTCTTAAATTTTCTTCATCTAATTGATCTCTCTCAAGTTCTATCTTCAAGTTCTAAGTGTTCTTCATAAATTCTACAAGTTCTAGTTACATAAAATCAAGAATACTTTCAAGTTTGCTAGCTCACTTCCAATCTTGTAAGGTGATCATCCAACCTCAAGAAATCTTTGTTTCTTACAATAGGTTATCATTCTAATACAAGGTAATAATCATATTCAAACTTTGGTTCAATTTCTATAAATATAACAATCTTATTTCAAGTGATGATCTTACTTGAACTTGTTTTCGTGTCATGATTCTGCTTCAAGAACTTCGAGCCATCCAAGGATCCGTTGAAGCTAGATCCATTTTTCTCTTTTCCAGTAGGTTTATCCAAGGAACTTAAGGTAGTAATGATGTTCATAATATCATTCGATTCATACATATAAAGCTATCTTATTCGAAGGTTTAAACTTGTAATCACTAGAACATAGTTTAGTTAATTCTAAACTTGTTCACAAACAAAAGTTAATCCTTCTAACTTGACTTTTAAAATCAACTAAACACATGTTCTATATCTATATGATATGCTAACTTAATGATTTAAAACCTGGAAACACGAAAAACACCGTAAAACCGGATTTACGCCGTCGTAGTAACACCGCGGGCTGTTTTGGGTTAGTTAATTAAAAACTATGATAAACTTTGATTTAAAAGTTGTTATTCTGAGAAAATGATTTTTATTATGAACATGAAACTATATCCAAAAATTATGGTTAAACTCAAAGTGGAAGTATGTTTTCTAAAATGGTCATCTAGACGTCGTTCTTTCGACTGAAATGACTACCTTTACAAAAACGACTTGTAACTTATTTTTCCGACTATAAACCTATAATTTTTCTGTTTATATTCATAAAATAGAGTTCAATATGAAACCATAGCAATTTGATTCACTCAAAACGGATTTAAAATGAAGAAGTTATGGGTAAAACAAGATTGGATAATTTTTCTCATTTTAGCTACGTGAAAATTGGTAACAAATCTATTCCAACCATAACTTAATCAACTTGTATTGTATATTATGTAATCTTGAGATACCATAGACACGTATACAATGTTTCGACCTATCATGTCGACACATCTATATATATTTCGGAACAACCATAGACACTCTATATGTGAATGTTGGAGTTAGCTATACAGGGTTAAGGTTGATTCCAAAATATATATAGTTTGAGTTGTGATCAATACTGAGATACGTATACACTGGGTCGTGGATTGATTCAAGATAATATTTATCGATTTATTTCTGTACATCTAACTGTGGACAACTAGTTGTAGGTTATTAACGAGGACAGCTGACTTAATAAACTTAAAACATCAAAATATATTAAAAGTGTTGTAAATATATTTTGAACATACTTTGATATATATGTATATATTGTTATAAGTTCGTGAATCAACCAGTGGCCAAGTCTTACTTCCCGACGAAGTAAAAATCTGTGAAAGTGAGTTATAGTCCCACTTTTAAAATCTAATATTTTTGGGATGAGAATACATGCAGGTTTTATAAATGATTTACAAAATAGACACAAGTACGTGAAACTACATTCTATGGTTGAATTATCGAAATCGAATATGCCCCGTTTTATTAAGTCTGGTAATCTAAGAATTAGGGAACAGACACCCTAATTGACGCGAATCTGAAAGATAGATCTATTGAGCCTAACAAACCCCATCCAAAGTACCGGATGCTTTAGTACTTCGAAATTTATATCATATCCGAAGGGTGTCCCGGAATGATGGGGATATTCTTATATATGCATCTTGTTAATGTCGGTTACCAGGTGTTCACCATATTAATGATTTTTATCTCTATGTATGGGATGTGTATTGAAATATGAAATCTTGTGGTCTATTATTATGATTTGATATATATAGGTTAAACCTATAACTCACCAACATTTTTGTTGACGTTTTAAGCATGTTTATTCTCAGGTGATTATTAAGAGCTTCCGCTGTCGCATACTTAAATAAGGACGAGATTTGGAGTCCATGCTTGTATGATATTGTGTAAAAACTGCATTCAAGAAACTTATTTTGTTGTAACATATTTGTATTGTAAACCATTATGTAATGGTCGTGTGTAAACAGGATATTTTAGATTATCATTATTTGATAATCTACATAAAGCTTTTTAAACCTTTATTGATGAAATAAAGGTTATGGTTTGTTTTAAAATGAATGCAGTCTTTGAAAAACGTCTCATATAGAGGTCAAAACCTCGAAACGAAATCAATTAATATGGAACGTTTTTAATCAATAAGAACGGGACATTTCAGTTGGTATCCGATCGTTGGTCTTAGAGAACCAGAATTTTGCATTAGTGTGTCTTATCGAGTTTGTTAGGATGCATTAGTGAGTCTGGACTTCGACCGTGTTTACTTGAAAAATGATTGCTTAACAAATTTTGTTGGAAACTATATATTTTTAACATGTGAATATTATGTGATATATTAATCTCTTAACGCGTTTGATATTATGTGATAGATGTCTACCTCTAGAACAAGTCCCATTAACTCACCTAATAATAATGAAGAGTCAAATGTAAATTGGAATGATTCGTGGACTGATTCACAAGTTCCCGAAGAGGAACCGGAAGAAGAGTCGGAACCGAAAGAAGAATTGGAACCGGAAGGAGAATCGGAACCGGATGAAGAAATAGAACCGGTGGGGGAAATAATAAAACGGTTAAGTAAAAGAAAATCCTCAACCAACCGACCAAGGTTAATTATGGTCAATGGTGTTTCCGCCAAGGAAGCAAAATATTGGGAGGATTACCAATTCTCCGATGAATCGGATTCCAACGAGAATTCCGGTGATGTTATAGAAATTACCCCAACTGAATTTAAAAAGGCAAAAGAAAATAATAAGGGAAAGGGCATAAAAATAGAGAAATCTAATTCCAACCCCGATGAACTTTATTTGTATCGTCAACCCCCGAAGTCCTTAAGTTGTAACAATGACCCGGGAACCTCTAAACCACCAGGTTTTTCTAAACCAATGTGGAAAACGACGGCTCGTATTAGGGGAACATCATATATCCCTAGAAACTTGGCAAAACGAACCAAAACCGAAGAAGAAGAAACAAGCGAGTCGGAATAAGATAGTTGTATTCGTGTGGTGTAATATATGTAATATAGTGTGCTTATGCTTTATGATATATGTAAAAATTGCTTGTATTAATAAGTATTTTTTTTATGAATCTAACTCTTGTCTATTTTACAGTATAAAAACACAAAATGGATAGACAACCCAATATTTTAAGAGACCTACCCGGAGACATGATTGATGAAATCTTGTCTAGAGTCGGTCAGAATTCTTCGGCACAACTATTTAAGGCGAGATCAGTTTGTAAGACATTCGAAGAACGTTCCAAGAATGCCTTGGTTTATAAAAGGCTTTCGTTCGAAAGATGGGGGATATCACATTGGGAAATCCATAAGTTACGATGTGTTTACTTTGACGCATATATTGCGGGGAACCCAAATGCTATTTTACGCAATGGGTTAAGAAATTATTTTGACTCAATATATCCGAATATTGGACTTCGTGATTTAGAAAAAGCGGCTAACATGCAACATAAAGAAGCATGTTATGCTTACGGATTAGTAATGTTCGCTTCTCACCAAAGTGAGAACAAGAACATCGGGCTACAACTATTAAACAAAACGTTCCCACAAGTGACGGAGTCGGTAATTGGGGTAAGAAATGAGGTTTTTAGATTGTTACGGGACTGTTAGATATTACGTAACCCTCGTCCCTTTGACGACGTTACAACACGCTGTCTTATCAACGGCCATAACGGTTATGTTCCACAAGACCAAGGATGGGAAGTAATCCTAGTAAAACCAGAATGCATGACTTGTTTCTGGATGTATGAATTACGTGTCTTTATTGCCTTTGCTGAACGACTTGTGTACTAGCTAGAATTATCTTCACAACCATCTTGTATCAAATTTATTGTGTGCTATATTTCATGCTATATGTAAAATAAGCGGTATTGTAAGTTTGTAAAATATTGTGTAAAAGTTTGAACGCGAAATATTATTATAATCAGTTTTTCATATAGAATTGTAGTAGTTGAATTGTATATTAGCTACTAAGTATGAACTTAACGGGTAGGTACTACCCGAATTTTAACTTATAAAACGCTAATATGAAGAAAAAACTTTTATAAATGAGTTCATATTATGCTACGAAATACTATTAACTACTCTTAATATTCTGTATGATTAACTTGTTCAATTTGACTATTTTGAAGGAAATGGCACCGACTACTCGACACACCGTGAATATGAATGAAGAGGAATTCCGTACTTTTCTAGCTTCAAACATAGCCGCAGTACAGGCTGCGCTACATACCAACAATAACCTTGGATCTAGCAGTACAGGAAATCGTGTAGGATGCACCTACAAAGAATTCACTGCCTGCAAACCTTTGGAATTTGATGGAACCGAAGGACCGATCGGATTGAAACGGTGGACCGAGAAGGTCGAATCGGTATTTGCCATAAGTAAGTGTACTGAAGAGGACAAAGTGAAGTACGCTACGCATACCTTCATAGGTTCTGCGTTAACATGGTGGAATACCTATCTAGAGCAAGTGGGACAAGACGATGCGTACGCACTACCGTGGTCAGCATTCAAGCACTTGATGAACGAGAAGTACCGTCCCAGAACCGAGGTCAATAAGCTCAAGACAGAACTTAGAGGGTTATGAACCCAAGGATTTGATATTACCACGTACGAAAGACGATTAACAGAATTGTGCCTATTGTGTCCGGGAGCATTCGAAGATGAGGAAGAGAAGATCGACGCGTTTGTGAAAGGATTACCGGAAAGAATCCAAGAAGATATAAGTTCACACGAGCCCGCCTCCATACAACAGGCATGTAGAATGGCTCACAAACTAGTGAACCAGATTGAAGAAAGAATTAAAGAACAGACTGCTGAAGAGGCCAATGTGAAGCAAGTCAAAAGAAAGTGGGAGGAAAATGGTGATAAGAATCACCAATACAACAACAACAACAGCAATTACAACAATGATCGCAACAATTATCTCAACAATCGCAACATCAATCGCAACTACAACAAACGGCCCAACAACAACAACAACAACAACAGCAACTACAACAATCATCCCAACAACAATAATAACCCCAACAACAACAACAATCAGAAGCAGCTATGCCAAAGGTGTGAAAAGTATCACTCGGGGTTCTGCACCAAATTTTGCAACAAGTGTAAAAGAAATGGTCATAGCGCGGTGAAGTGTGAGGTCTACGGACCAGGGGTTAATAGAACGAAAGGAACAAATGGTGTCGGAACGAGTAATGGTGGAGCAAGTAGTGTCGGAGCAAGTTATGCCAATGTAGTTTGTTATAGATGTGGAAAACCGGGCCACATTATTAGAAATTGCCCGAACCAGGAGAACACGAATGGACAAGGCCGCGGAAGAGTTTTCAATATTAATGCGGCAGAGGTACAGGAAGACCCGGAGCTTGTTACGGGTACGTTTCTTATTGACAATAAATCTGCTTACGTTTTATTTGATTCGGGTGCGGATAGAAGCTATATGAGTAGAGATTTTTGTGCTAAATTAAGTTGTCCATTGACGCCTTTGGATAGTAAATTTTTACTCGAATTAGCAAATGGTAAATTAATTTTAGCAGATAATATATGTCGGAATCGAGAAATTAAACTGGTTAGCGAAACATTTAAGATTGATTTGATACCAGTAGAGTTAGGGAGTTTTGATGTGATAATCGGTATGGACTGGTTGAAAGAAGTGAAAGCAGAGATCGTTTGTTACAAAAATGCAATTCGCATTATACGAGAAAAAGGAAAACCCTTAATGGTGTACGGAGAAAAGGGCAACACGAAGCTACATCTTATTAGTAATTTGAAGGCACAAAAACTAATAAGAAAAGGTTGCTATGCTGTTCTAGCACACGTCGAGAAAGTACAAACTGAAGAAAAGAGCATCAATGATGTTCCCATTGCAAAAGAATTTTCCGATGTATTTCCGAAAGAATTACCGGGATTACCCCCACATCGATCCGTTGAATTTCAAATAGATCTTGTGCCAGGAGCTGCACCAATAGCTCGTGCTCCTTACAGACTCGCACCCAACGAGATGAAAGAACTGCAAAGCCAATTACAAGAACTTTTAGAGCGTGGTTTCATTCGACCAAGCACATAACCGTGGGGAGCTCCTGTTTTGTTTGTCAAGAAGAAAGATGGTACATTCAGGTTGTGTATCGACTACCGAGAGTTGAACAAACTTACCATCAAGAACCGCTACCCACTACCGAGAATCGACGACTTATTTGATCAACTACAAGGCTCGTCTGTTTATTCAAAGATTGACTTACGTTCCGGGTATCATCAAATGCGGGTGAAAGAAGATGATATTCCAAAGACTGCTTTCAGAACACGTTACGGTCATTACGAGTTTATGGTCATGCCATTTGGTTTAACTAATGCACCAGCTGTGTTCATAGACCTTATGAAGCGAGTGTGTAGACCATACCTTGACAAGTTTGTCATTGTTTTCATTGATGACATACTTATTTACTCAAAGAATGACCAAGAACATGGTGAACATTTGAGAAAGGTGTTAGAAGTATTGAGGAATGAAGAATTGTACGCTAAGTTTTCAAAGTGTGCATTTTGGTTGGAAGAAGTTCAATTCCTCGGTCACATAGTGAACAAAGAAGGTATTAAGGTGGATCCAGCAAAGATAGAAACTGTTGAAAAGTGGGAAACCCCGAAAACTCTGAAACACATACGCCAGTTTTTAGGACTAGCTGGTTACTATAGAAGGTTCATCCAAGACTTTTCCAGAATAGCAAAACCCTTGACTGCATTAACGCATAAAGGGAAGAAATTTGAATGGAATGATGAACAAGAGAAAGCGTTTCAGTTATTGAAGAAAAAGCTAACTACGGCACCTATATTGTCATTGCCTAAAGGGAATGATGATTTTGTGATTTATTGTGACGCATCAAAGCAAGGTCTCGGTTGTGTATTAATGCAACGAACGAAGGTGATTGCTTATGCGTCTAGACAATTGAAGATTCACGAACAAAATTATTCGACGCATGATTTGGAATTAGGCGCGGTTGTTTTTGCATTAAAGACTTGGAGGCACTACTTATATGGGGTCAAAAGTATTATATATACCGACCACAAAAGTCTTCAACACATATTTAATTAGAAACAACTGAATATGAGGCAGCGTAGGTGGATTGAATTGTTGAATGATTACAACTTTGAAATTCGTTACCACCCGAGGAAGGCAAATGTGGTAGCCGATGCCTTGAGCAGGAAGGACAGAGAACCCATTCGAGTAAAATCTATGAATATAATGATTCATAATAACCTTACTACTCAAATAAAGGAGGCGCAACAAGGAGTTTTAAAAGAGGGAAATTTAAAGGATGAAATACCCAAGGGATCGGAGAAGCATCTTAATATTCGGGAAGACAGAACCCGGTATAGGGTTGAAAGGATTTGGATACCAAAATTTGGAGATATGAGAGAAATGGTACTTAGAGAAGCTCATAAAACCAGATACTCAATACATCCTGGAACGGGGAAGATGTACAAGGATCTCAAGAAACATTTTTGGTGGCCGGGTATGAAAGCTGATGTTGCTAAATACGTAGGAGAATGTTTGACGTGTTCTAAGGTCAAAGCTGTGCATCAGAAACCATCAGGTCTACTTCAACAACCCGAAATCCCGGAATGGAAATGGGAAAACATTACCATGGATTTCATCACTAAATTGCCAAGGACTGCAAGTGGTTTTGATACTATTTGGGTAATAGTTGATCGTCTCACCAAATCAGCACACTTCCTGCCAATAAGAGAAGATGACAAGATGGAGAAGTTAGCACGACTGTATTTGAAGGAAGTCATCTCCAGACATGGAATACCAATCTCTATTATCTCTGATAGGGATGGCAGATTTATTTCAAGATTCTGGCAGACATTACAGCAAGCATTAGGAACTCGTCTAGACATGAGTACTGCCTATCATCCACAAACTGATGGGCAGAGCGAAAGGACGATACAAATGCTTGAAGACATGCTATGAGCATGTGTTATTGATTTCGTAAACAGTTGGGATCGACATCTACTGTTAGCAGAATTTTCCTACAACAACAGCTACCATTCAAGCATTGAGATGGTGCCGTTTGAAGCACTTTATGGTAGAAAGTGCAGGTCTCTGATTTGTTGGAGTGAAGTGGGGGATAGACATATTACGGGTCCAGAGATTATACAAGAAACTACCGAGAAGATCATCCAAATTCAACAACGGTTGAAAACCGCCCAAAGTCGACAAAAGAGCTACACTGACATTAAAAGAAAAGATATAGAATTTGAAATTGGAGAGATGGTCATGCTTAAAGTTGCACCTTGGAAAGGCGTTGTTCGATTTGGTAAACGAGGGAAATTAAATCCAAGGTATATTGGACCATTCAAGATTATTGATCGTGTCGGACCAGTAGCTTACCGACTTGAGTTACCTCAACAACTCGCGGCTGTACATAACACTTTCCACATCTCGAATTTGAAGAAATGTTTTGCTAAAGAAGATCTCACTATTCCGTTAGATGAAATCCAAATCAACAAAAAACTCCAATTCATCGAAGAACCCGTCGAAATAATGGATCGTGAGGTTAAAAGACTTAAGCAAAACAAGATACCAATTGTTAAGGTTCGATGGAATGCTCGTAGAGGACCCGATTTCACCTGGGAGCATGAAGATCAGATGAAGAAGAAATACCCGCATCTATTTCCAGAAGATTCGTCAACACCTTCAACAGCTTAAAATTTCGGGACGAAATTTATTTAACGGGTAGGTACTGTAGTGACCCGAACTTTTCCATGTTTATATATATTAATTGAGATTGATATTTACATGATTAAATGTTTCCAACATGTTAAGCAATCAAACTTGTTAAGACTTGATTAATTGAAATATGTTTCATATAGACAATTGACCACCCAAGTTGACCGGTGATTCACGAACGTTAAAACTTGTAAAAACTATATGATGACATATATATGGATATATATATATAGTTAACATGATACTATGATAAGTAAACATATCATTAAGTATATTAACAATGAACTACATATGTAAAAACAAGACTACTAACTTAATGATTTTTAAACGAGACATATATGTAACGATTTTCGTTGTAAAGACATTTAATGTATATATATCATATTAAGAGATATTCATACATGATAATATCATGATAATATAATAAATTAAAATCTCATTTGATATTATAAACATTGGGTTAACAACATTTAACAAGATCGTTAACCTAAAGGTTTTAAAACAACACTTACATGTAACGACTAACGATGACTTAACGACTCAGTTAAAATGTATATACATGTAGTGTTTTAATATGTATTTATACACTTTTGAAAGACTTCAATACACTTATCAAAATACTTCTACTTAACAAGAATGCTTACAATTATATCCTCGTTCAGTTTCATCAACAATTCTACTCGTATGCACCCGTATTCGTACTCGTACAATACACAGCTTTTAGATGTATGTACTATTGGTATATACACTCCAATGATCAGATCTTAGCAGCCCATGTGAGTCACCTAACACATGTGGGAACCATCATTTGGCAACTAGCATAAAATATCTCATAAAATTACAAAAATATGAGTAATCATTCATGACTTATTTACATGATAACAAAATTACATATCCTTTATATCTAATCCATACACCAACGACCAAAAACACCTACAAACACTTTCATTCTTCAATTTTCTTCATCTAATTGATCTCTCTCAAGTTCTATCTTCAAGTTCTATCTTCAAGTTCTAAGTGTTCTTTATAAATTCTACAAGTTCTAGTTACATAAAATCAAGAATACTTTCAAGTTTGCTAGCTCACTTCCAATCTTGTAAGGTGATCATCTAACCTCAAGAAATCTTTGTTTCTTACAGTAGGTTATCATTCTAATACAAGGTAATAATCATATTCAAACTTTGGTTCAATTTCTATAACTATAACAATCTTATTTCAAGTGATGATCTTACTTGAACTTGTTTTCGTGTCATGATTCTGCTTCAAGAACTTCGAGCCATCCAAGGATCCGTTGAAGCTAGATCCATTTTTCTCTTTTCTAGTAGGTTTATCTAAGGAACTTAAGGTAGTAATGATATTCATAACATCATTCGATTCATACATATAAAGCTATCTTATTCGAAGGTTTAAACTTGTAATCACTAGAACATAGTTTAGTTAATTCTAAACTTGTTCACAAACAAAAGTTAATCCTTCTAACTTGACTTTTAAAATCAACTAAACACATGTTCTATATCTATATGATATGCTAACTTAATGATTTAAAACCTGGAAACACGAAAAACACCGTAAAACCGGATTTACGCCGTCGTAGTAACACCGCGGGCTGTTTTGGGTTAGTTAATTAAAAACTATGATAAACTTTGATTTAAAAGTTGTTATTCTGAGAAAATGATTTTTATTATGAACATGAAACTATATCCAAAAATTATGGTTAAACTCAAAGTGGAAGTATGTTTTCTAAAATGGTCATCTAGACGTCGTTCTTTCGACTGAAATGACTACCTTTACAAAAACGACTTGTAACTTATTTTTCCGACTATAAACCTATACTTTTTATGTTTAGATTCATAAAATAGAGTTCAATATGAAACCATAGCAATTTGATTCACTCAAAACGGATTTAAAATGAAGAAGTTATGGGTAAAACAAGATTGGATAATTTTTCTCATTTTAGCTACGTGAAAATTGGTAACAAATCTATTCCAACCATAACTTAATCAACTTGTATTATATATTATGTAATCTTGAGATACCATAGACACGTATACAATGTTTCGACCTATCATGTCGACACATCTATATATATTTCGGAACAACCATAGACACTCTATATGTGAATGTTGGAGTTAGCTATACAGGGTTGAGGTTGATTCCAAAATATATATAGTTTGAGTTGTGATCAATACTGAGATACGTATACACTGGGTCGTGGATTGATTCAAGATAATATTTATCGATTTATTTCTGTACATCTAACTGTGGACAACTAGTTGTAGGTTATTAACGAGGACAGCTGACTTAATAAACTTAAAACATCAAAATATATTAAAAGTGTTGTAAATATATTTTGAACATACTTTGATATATATGTATATATTGTTATAGGTTCGTGAATCAACCAGTGGCCAAGTCTTACTTCCCGACGAAGTAAAAATCTGTGAAAGTGAGTTATAGTCCCACTTTTAAAATCTAATATTTTTGGGATGAGAATACATGCAGGTTTTATAAATGATTTACAAAATAGACACAAGTACGTGAAACTACATTCTATGGTTGAATTATCGAAATCGAATATGCCCTGTTTTATTAAGTCTGGTAATCTAAGAATTAAGGAACAGACACCCTAATTGACGCGAATCCTAAAGATAGATCTATTGGGCCTAACAAACCCCATCCAAAGTACCGGATGCTTTAGTACTTCGAAATTTATATCATATCCGAAGGGTATCCCGGAATGATGGGGATATTCTTATATATGCATCTTGTTAATGTCGGTTACCAGGTGTTCACCATATGAATGATTTTTATCTCTATGTATGGGATGTGTATTGAAATATGAAATCTTGTGGTCTATTATTATGATTTGATATATATAGGTTAAACCTATAACTCACCAACATTTTTGTTGACGTTTTAAGCATGTTTATTCTCAGGTGATTATTAAGAGCTTCCGCTATCGCATACTTAAATAAGGACGAGATTTGGAGTCCATGCTTGTATGATATTGTGTAAAAACTGCATTCAAGAAACTTATTTTGTTGTAACATATTTGTATTGTAAACCATTATGTAATGGTCATGTGTAAACAGGATATTTTAGATTATCATTATTTGATAATCTACGTAAAGCTTTTTAAACCTTTATTGATGAAATAAAGGTTATGGTTTGTTTTAAAATGAATGCAGTCTTTGAAAAACGTCTCATATAGAGGTCAAAACGTCGCAACGAAATCAATTAATATGGAACGTTTTTAATCAATAAGAACGGGACATTTCATCATATTGGTATATACTCATAGTATTTAAGTATGTAAGCTGGGTATGATACGGGTGTAAATACCGAATGAATACGAATAGAATTCTTGATGGAATTGAATGAGATTATGAGTATAGCTATCTTTGTTGAGTATAAGTATGTTAGTATATATTTTTAAGTCCTTCAAAAGTGTATTAATACATATTAATACAATACATATACATACATTTTAATTTAGAAGTTATTACAACGTTAATCGTTATATATATGTATATAGTCTTGAAGTCTTTAAGTTAGTAATCTCATTTTATGTATATAACCAATTGTTAATATATGTAATGAGATACTTAAATATCATTTAACAATCATGAGTATATATCTATATTCATATATACGTCATTAAATAATTATTACGAATTATGACGTTCGTGAATCGTCAGACAGACGGGGTGGCCAAATGTTTGTATAAAATTCATTTCAAATAACCAAGTCTTAATGAGTTTGATTGCTTAACATGTTGGAAACATTAATTATGTAAATATTAATCTTCTATATATTAACGGAAAAATTCGGGTCGTTACATTACACACCCGTTAAATTAAATTTTGTCCCGAAATTTAGAATAGTACCTAGTTAACGTGCGATATCGGAAAACAAATGTGGGTACTTCAGCTTCATTTGGTCTTCTCATTCCCAAGTGAATTCAGGTCCTCTACGAGCATTCCACCGAACCTTAACGATTGGTATCTTACTTTGTTTGAGTCGTTTGACCTCACGATCCATAATTTCGACGGGTTCTTCGACGAAATTTAGTTTCTCGTCAATCTTAATTTCGTCTAAAGGGATAATGAGATCTTCGGTAGCTAGGCATTTCTTCAGGTTCGAAACATGAAAGGTGTTTTGAATCTTTTCTAATTGTGGAGGTAGTTCAAGTCGATAGGCCACCGGCCCAATGCGTTTTTCGATCTTGAATGGCCCAATGTATCTTGGGCTCAATTTCCCTCGCTTTCCAAAACGAATAACACCTTGCCAAGGTGATACCTCAAGCATAACCATATCACCCTCCTCAAACTCTAAAGGTTTCCTTCTAACATCCGCGTAGCTCTTTTGCCGACTCCGGGCTGTTTTCAATCGTTGCTGAATCTGAATGACCTTGTCGGTAGTTTCCTGGATAATTTTTGGACCTGTAATCTATTTTCCCCCCACATCACTCCAACAAATTAGAGACCTGCACTTCCTCCCATAAAGTGCCTCGAATGGTGCCGCCTCAATACTAGAATGATAGCTGTTGTTGTAGGAAAACTCAGCTAACGGTAGATATCGATCCCAACTGCTTCCAAAATTAATAACACATGCTCGTAGCATGTCTTCGAGTGTCTGAATCATCCTTTCACTCTGCCCATCAGTTTGCGGATGATAGGCAGTACTTAAATCTAGACGAGTTCCCAACGCTTCGTGTAATGCCTGCCAGAATCTAGAAGTAAATCTGCTATCACGATCAGAGATAATAGAGATTGGTATACCATGTCTAGAAAAAACTTCTTTCAGATATAATCGTGCTAATTTCTCTATACCATCCTCTTCTTTTATTGGCAGAAAGTGTGCTGACTTAGTAAGACGACCGACTATTACCCAAATCATATCATAACCACCTGCGGTTCTCGGTAACTTAGCAATGAAATCCATGGTAATGTTTTCCCATTTCCATTCTGGGATTTCAGGTTGTTGGAGTAGACTCGATGGTTTCTGATGCTCAGCTTTGACTTTTGAACAAGTCAAACATGCTCCTACATATATGGCTATATCGGCCTTCATTCCTGGCCACCAAAAGTTTCTCTTGAGGTCTTGGTACATTTTCTCCGCTCCGGGATGTATTGAATATCTGGTTTTATGTGCTTCATCTAGTACCACTTTCCTCAAATCCCCATTCCTTGGTACCCAAATTCTTTCAGCTAAATACCTGGTTCCATCTTCTCGAATATTAAGCTGTTTTTCTAATCCTTTGGGTATTTCCCTTCCAAAAATTCCTTCCTTCAAAACCTCCTGTTGTGCCTCTTTTATTCGAGTAGTAAGATTAGTATGAATAATCATGTTCATAGCTTTTACTTGAATAGGTTCTCTTTCCTTTCGACTCAAGGCATCGACTACCACATTTGTTTTCCCCGGGTGGTAACGGATTTCACAATCATAATCATTTAGTAGCTCAACCCACCTACGCTGCCTCATATTTAGTTGCTTTTGATTTAAAATATGTTGGAGACTTTTGTGGTCAGTGTATATGATGAACTTGACTCCATATAGATAATGTCTCCACATCTTTAATGCAAAAACAACGACGCCCAATTCTAGATCGTGTGTGGTGTAGTTTTGTTCATGAATTTTGAGTTGTCAAGAAGCATATGCAATCACCATCTTTCGTTTCATAAGAACACACCCAAAACCCATTCTTGATGCGTCGCAGTAGATAACAAAATCTTCCATTCCGTCAGGTAACGATAAAATAGGTGCCGTAGTCAACTTCTTTTTCAATAATTGGATGGCACTCTCTTGTTCGGAAGTCCATTCATACTTCTTCCCCTTATGTGACAATGCGGTTAAAGGTTTGGCTACTCGGGAGAAATCTTGAATAAACCTCCTATAGTAACTGGCTAAACCCAAAAATTGATGTATTTGCGTTGGAGTTTTCGGGGTCTCCCAATTTTTGATGGCTTTAATCTTGGCGGGATCAACTTTGATTCCATTACTACTGACTACGTGGCCAAGAAATTGTACTTCATTTTACCAAAAAGCACATTTAGAGAACTTAGCATAAAGTTGTTCTTTTCTTAACAACTCTAACACAAGTCTCAAGTGTTGTTGTGTTCTTGGTTATTCTTCGAATAGATAAGGATGTCATCAATAAAGACAATAACAAACTTATCTAAATATGGACTACATACTCGGTGCATGAGGTATGTGAAAACTGCGGGTGCATTGGTTAAACCGAATGGAATAACCATGAATTCGTAGTGGCCATAACGAGTTCTGAAGGCTGTTTTCGGTATATCGGCTTCTTTAACCCTTAGTTGATGATAACCCGACCTTAGATCAATTTTGGAGTATACGCTCGAACCTTGGAGTTGATCGAATTGGTCATCGATTCGGGGTAAAGGGTATCGGTCTTTAATGGTGACTTTGTTCAGCTCACGATAATTGATACACATGCGAAAAGACCCATCTTTCTTTTTAACGAACAAAATTGGAGCTCCCCATGGTGACGTACTCGGTCGGATGAAACCACGTTCTAATAATTCTTGTAGCTGACTTTGTAATTCTTTCATTTCGGTGGGCGCAAGTCTATATGGAGCATGAGCTATTGGTGCGGCTCCCGATACAAGATCTATTTGGAATTCAACGGATCGGTGTGGAGGTAGTCCCGGTAATTCGTTCGGAAACACCTCAGGAAATTCTCTTGCAACGGAAACGTCATCGATTTTCTTTTCTTCTTTTTCAACCTTCTCGACGTGTGCTAGTACGGCATAACAACCTTTTCTTATTAGTTTGCGCGCCTTCAAACTACTGATAAGATTTAATTTGGCATTACCCTTTTCTCCGTACACCATTAAGGGTAACCCGTCTTCCCTCGGAATGCGAAGCTCCTTCTCATGACAAACAACTTCGGCTTTCACCCTGGACATCCAGTCCATTCCAATAATTACGTCGAAGCTTCCCAATTCCACCGGTATTAAATCAATTGCAAACGTTTCGCTAACTAAACTAATTTTTTGATTTCGGCAAATTTTATCAACCTTAATTAGTTTACCGTTTGCTACTTCAACTATACACTTTTTATCCAAAGGCGTTAACGGGCAATTTAATTTGGTACAAAATTCTCTACTCATATAACTTCTATCGGCACCCGAATCAAATAAAACATAAGCAGGTGTATTTTTGATAAGAAACGTACCCATAACAAGCTCCGGGTCTTCCTGTGCTTTCTCCCCATTAATGTTGAAGGCTCTCCCACGGCCTTGCCTATTTCCATTCAGGCACTGGTTTATGGTATGACCCGGTTTTCCACATCCATAGCAAACAACGCCGTTATTATTTGTTCCGGCATTATTTGCTCCTTTGTTTCTGTTTGTTCCGTAGACTTCACACTTTGCCACAATATGGCCATTCCTGTTGCACCTGGTACATAACTCTCTACAAAACCACTCCGGATGAAACGTATCACACCTTGGGCATATAGTTCTTTGTTTTTTGTTGTCGTCGTTGTTGTTGTTGTTGTTGTTGTTGTTGTTAGGGTTATTGTTGTTGAGATGGTTGTTGTTGTTATTGTTAGGATTGGGGTTGTTGTTGTTGTAGTTTTGGTTGCGGTTATTGTTGTTGTAATTGTTATTGGAATGGTTGTTGCGGTTATTGTTGCGGTTGTTGTTGCGATTATTGTTGTTGTTGGGGTGGTTGCGATTGTTGTTGTAGTTATTGTTTTGATTGTTGTTGTTGGACTGGTGACCCTGATCACTGCTTTCCTCCCACTTTCTCTTTCCCTGTTTCATTATGGCCTCCTTGGCCGCCTCTTTCTTTATCCTTCCTGTAATTTGGCCTATCAATTTGTGGGCTATACGACTCGCTTTCTGCATTGTTGTAGGGTCGTTAGCACCTACATGCTCTTGTATTCGTTCCGGCAACCCTTTTATGAACGCTTCAATTTTTGCCTCTTCATCCTCAAATACTCCAGGACACATTAAAACCAGTTCGTTGAAACGTCGCTCATAGGTAATGACGTCTAACCCTTAGGTTGTCAGTGCTTTAAGCTCTTCCTTGAGTTTGTTGATTTCAGTTCTGGGACGGTACTCTTCCTTCATCATGTGCTTGAAGGCGGACCATGGAAGTGCGTAGGCGGTATTCTGTCCTACGTAATCCATGTAGGTATTCCACCATGTCAAAGCAGTACCCCTGAAAGTATGTGTGGCATACTTAACTTTATCCTCTTCTGCGCAGTTGCTGATTGCAAACACGGCTTCAACCTTATCTGTCCACCGCTTTAGTCTAACGGGTCCTTCAGTTCCTTCAAACTCATTGGGTTTGCAGGCCATAAAAGCTTTGTAGGAACATCCTACCCGGTTGCCATTGTTTCCTCCACTGCTGGAACCCGATTGGTTATTGTTGTTCATTGCATTCACCACTGCTGCCATATTTGCAGCGAAAGCTTGAAGTTCTTCTGTGTTCAATTGTTGTTGTCTAGTTGCTGGAGGAGCCATTTCCTTCAAAAATAGCCGACTGAGTTAATCATACAGAATTTTAGAACTAGCCAAAAAGTATTTTGTAGCTTAATATGAACTTATTATTATAAAAGCCTTTTCTTCATATTAGCATTTTATAACTATAATAATGTTCATACTTAGCAGCTAACACACAAATTAACTACTAAAATTCTAATATGAAAAACTATGGTAAGTTATTACGTTACTACGTAATAATAAGTTGTAATAATAATAATAAACCTTCCATGCTTATTCTTATTATTATACAATCATAAGGAAAATTACATTGCGGATTTTCTTACAAACTTAAACACACAATATAATACATATTATACAATGCATGGAATATAGGGTAGTCGTCGATAGTTTAAGAATGACGAGGTTTCTTAGATGTTGACGTTGTTTCTTTCTCAGTCAAACATTTGGATCTTCGTTTGGATAGTTCTTTTTCCAATTCCTCCCAATTGGTTCTTTCGGCTAATTGCTTAGGAACAAAATCACCAGTCGTTATACGAGCGGTCATTTTGTAAACTGCTTTCTTAGATGGTTCATGTGGATGGTCACAACATTTTGGGTCATAATAGGTTCATCGGGTTTGGGATTGGGTATAACAGCCAAAGATTTTTCCAAATCACGTTGTGGTTCGGTAATTTCTACAACTTCTTCAGGATCCTCTTCTTCGGGTTCCTCCTCTGGATCTTCTTCCGGAACCTCTTCTGGCAATTGTGAATCTTCCTAATTTTCCCAACAATTTTTCTCTTTAATGGTAGTACCAAAAGTTAACTTTTCCGTTGGTTCATAAGTCATATACTTTGACTCAACATCCGAATCACTTGATAAGTAAATGAAATCTGAATCACTAGAGATGCTTATATGATCGGATGAAGTCATCTATCATCTATCACATAATAGCAGGCAAGTTAAGAGAATGATATATCTTATAATATTTATATGTTAATAATCTTATGTTTCCAACAATTATATTAAGCAATCATTTTTAAAACCATTACGGTTGAAGTCCAGACTCACTAATGAATCAAAAATCAGTTAGACACACTAATGAAAAATTTTCTGATTCTCTAAGACCAATGCTCGGATACCAACTGAAATGCCCCGTTCATATTAGTTATAAACGCTTCATATTAATTGATTTTTTGCGAGGTTTTGACCTCTATATGAGACGTTTTCAAAGCTTGCATTCATTTTAAAATAACCATAACCTTTATTATTGAATAAAGGTTTAAAAGCATAAGTTTTGATTGTCGATCAAAGACAATCTCCTCAAAATACATATATTTTACACACACCATTACATACTTGTCAACAATATATTACAAATACAATTCCCGAATGCAAGTTTATTTATTTAGAAAAGCATGATGACTCCAAATCTTGATGTTGAGTAAACATGCAATAGCAGAAGCTTTCTAATAATCACCTGAGAATAAACATGCTTAAAAAGTCAACAAAATTGTTGGTGAGTCATAGGTTTAGTTTCTATATAATAATCATAACATTTAATAAGCCACAAGATTTCATTTAATTAAATGCGCAGGATCATTACAACTGCAAAAATCATTCATACGATAAGTCGCCTGGTAACCGACCTTAACATAGAGCGCTTAAGATATCTGGCATCATACATTCCACTATTCAAATGTATGATAAGAACTCTTCGAAGTACTAAAGTATTTCCACTATTCGAAAATGGGGGTGGTTGGTGCCCGTAGATCTACCTTTAGGATTCGCGTCAATTAGTGTTTTTCACTAATTCTTAGATTACCAAGCATAATAATAATAATAAGTACAGATATCTGGTATAAAAAAACAATCGTAGAATGTAGTTTTATGAACTTGTGCTTATTTTGTAAAACATTTATAAATTTGCATGTATTCTCATCCCAAAATAATTTAGATAGTAAAAATGGGACTATAACTCACTTGTGATGATTTTCGAATAGATGGTAATAAGACTTGGCCTTTGACAAATTCACGAACCTAATAATAATATTCTTGTGTCAAGATATATATATATATATATATATATATATATATATATATATATATATATATATATATATATATATATATATATATATATATATATATATATAATTAATATTCCATACTTATGATACTTGTGATAATTTTAATTGTCCATTGTTAGTAGCCCAATGTTCGTAGTCCAATAGTCCGATAGTCCAACATTATTAATATATATATAAATATAAATGCGTATATTATGTTAGAATTTACTAACACTATAATATATTGTCTTAATATAATAAGACACATAATATGTATATTGTTTGAAGCAATCCGCGACCCATTGTATACATGTCTCAGGCTCAATCCACTTCGACCCACAGCTAACTCGAGATTACTGCCAATGGTGTCTTATAGTTCGTTCCAATAATATATATAGAAGAAGTCAAAATGATATGTCAAAACTTTGTATATGAATCCACGGTGATCAAGTCATATATATATATGGTGCCTTACTATCTTTATTAAGACTATAATATATTGTCGTAGAACTTAATCACGACTATTACAAATTGTATTTCCATAAGTTTGGGAATAAGACATGTATAAATACATGTAGGATACAAGGTAAGTTAGCTAGGATAAGGTTAGCATCCATTTTTATTAATCAAAACCGTAGCTAAAAACAAACAAAAATATCCAATTTTGTTTTACCCATAATTTATTCGTTACAAATTCGTTTTGAGTGATTCAACTTGCCATAGTTTTTTATCGAACCATTATTTATTAATCTATACATAAAAAGTATATGTTTATAGTCAAAAATACAGATTATGTGTCAAATACAAGAAGATAGTCATATCCGTCGTAAGAACGACATCTTGATGACTCTTTTGAAAAACATACTTTCAATTAGAGTTTAACCATGGATTTTGAATATATTTCATATCCATATAAAATAAGATTTTTCACCAAAGAAAATCTTTTAATTCAAAGTTTAATATAGGTTTTTAAAATCAAACCCAAAACAGCCCCCGATGATCTATGACGGCGTATGTTCAGTTTTAAGGTGTTCTTCATGTTTACAAGTTTTATATCCTTATATTAGCTTGACATACTATCATAATACATGTGTTGAAGTATTTTAAAAGTCAAGTTAGAAGGATTAAGTTTGTTTGTGAACAAGTTTAGAATTAATCTAAACTATGTTCTTGTTGTTGTAAGTTATAAACTCATAATAAGATAGCTATATGGATATGAATCAAAAAAGATTATGAATAAGGTGACTACCTCAAATTAAATGAACAAAGTTGCTGATAAAATAAGATGATAATCTTGTGATCAAAGACATACTTGATGGCTTGTAATCCTTGGAGTAGAATCATAGAATGAACAAAAGTTCGAATAAGATTTCTATCTTGAATTAAGATAGTTATAAGTATATGAATTGAACCAAAGCTTATATATGTTTCTTACCTTTATAAAGAAGATTAGATGAGATAACAAAGTATTCTTGAAGCTAGTTTATGATCAAAGTGAATGAAGATTTTCTAGTACTTGAAGTATGTGTGTTTAAAGAGTGTTTAAAGAGTAAGAAATGGAGAGAATACTTGGAGTTCTTGTGTGTGAGTATTATGAGAGTGAAGGTAAGTTAAATAGCTGATATGAATGAGTAAAAAGAGTGTTAAAAGTCGTGGTTCATGTATATGGTTAAGAGACTTTATTAAAATTTGGAATATAGCATAATAATGCAAACTAGAAGTTAAATGTTGGTTCCCACAAGTCTCCATCATGTTTATCCTTGTCTTGTGACTCATAGGGCTGCTAAGGAGGCTATAATTGGTATTTCATATTGGTCTATACTCATAGTATTTAAATATGGAAGCTGGGTATGATACGGGTGTAAATACCGAATGAATACGAATAGAATTCTTGATGGAATTGAATGAGATTATGAGTATAGCTATCTTTATTAAGTATAAATATGTTAGTATATATGTTTAAGTCCTTCAAAAGTATATTAATACATATTAATACAATACATATACATACATTTTAATTTAGAAGTTATTACAACGTTAATCGTTATATATATGTATATAGTCTTGAAGTCTTTAAGTTAGTAATCTCATTTTATGTATATAACTAATTGTTAATATATGTAATGAGATACTTAAATATAATTTAACAATCATGAGTATATATTTATATTCATATATACGTCATTAAATAATTATTACGAATTATGACGTTCGTGAATCGTCAGACAGACGGGGTGGCCAAATGTTTGTATAAAAATCATTTCAAATAACCAATTCTTAATGAGTTTGATTGCTTAACATGTTGGAAACATTAATTATGTAAATATTAATCTTCTATATATTAACGAAAAAATCCGGGTCGTTACAGTATGTCATCAACATACAAGATCAAGAAGACAACTTTGCTCCTACTAGATCTAATGTAAAACATAGGGCTCATCTTGGTTTTGAGAAAAACCAAACTCTTTGATTTTCTGATCAAACTTAAGATTCCAGCTCCTGGATGCTTGCTTTAATCCATAAATGGATTTTAGAAGCTTTCATACTTTAGTCGGATGCTTAGGATTCACAAATCCTTCCGGCTGAACCATATATACGTCCTCGCTTAGGTAGCCATTTAGGAAATCAGTTTTGACATCCATTTTCCATATTTCATAATCATGAAAAGCAGTTATGGCAATAAGTATCCTAATTGATTTAATGCTCGTGACTGGTGAAAAAGTTTCCTCATAATCAATTCCTTGAGTTTGAGTATAACCTTTTGCCACCAATCGAGCCTTAAAAGTGTTTACATTACCGTCCATGTTAGCCTTCTTCTTGAAGACCCATTTACTCTCCACTGTTTTTTAATTGGGTGGAAGATCAATCAAGTCCCATACTTGATTATCTTTCATGGACTGCATCTCTGTCTTCATAGCATCTAGCCATTTGTCATATTCTGGATCTGATATGGCTTCACCGTAGCTAGAGGGTTCATCATAATCCCCTAGATGAGATTCATCTGAATTAATCTGAAGATTTAACCTCCCAGGTTGATGAGAAGTTCTACTAGATCTACGAATTAGTGGTGCAACGCGTTCTGGCTCACCAACAGTTTGTTCAGCTTCAACGTGCGGTTGGGTAGTGCCTTCAGAAGGCATGTTACTTTGTGATTCTTGAATTTCCTCAAGATCTACTTTACTCCCACTGACTTCTTGTAAGAGAAGATCTCTTTCAAAGAATTCAGCAAACCGAGCAGTAAACACTTTGTTTTCAGCTTGGTAGTAAAAGTAGTAACCCATTGTTTCCTTTGGGTATCCCACAAAGTGACATTTGATACCTCTGGGTTCTAACTTGTTTGATGTGTCACGTTTCATATACGCTTCACAATCCCAGACTTTCAAATAAGACAACTTAGGACTCTTTCCATGCCATAACTTATATGGTGTCTTTTCTACCTTCTTGGTTGGAACCATATTGAGTATGCGTGTAGCATACTCTAATGCATAACCCCAAAAAGACATTGGTAGAGTAGTTAGACTCATCATAGATTGAACCATATCAAGTAAAGTTCGATTCCTTCGTTCCGACACACCATTGTGCTGTGGTGTGTAAGGTGGAGTGAATTGTGAGACAATCCCACGATTCTTTAGGTGGTCCAAAAACTCTTGACTCATATATTCCCCTCCCCAATCAGAGCGAAGGGCTTTAATGGTCTTTCCAAGTTGATTCTCTACTTCATTTTGGAAGATTTTGAATGTTTCAAAAACTTCATGTTTATGTTTCAGCAAGTAAACATAACCATATCTACTATAATCATCAGTAAATGTAACGAAGTATGATTCACCATTTCTAGACATAGTTCTAAAAGGGCCACATACATCAGTATGTATTAGTCCTAAAAGATCTTTAGCTCTTTCACCTAAACCGGAGAAAGGAGCCTTTGTCATCTTTCCACATAAACATGACTCGCATACATCAAATGACTCAGAGCCAGTTGATTCCAAAAGCCCATCAGATTGGAGTTCTGAAATGCGTTGTTTGTTTATATGACCAAGACGACAATGCCATAGATAGGTATTATTCAAGTCTTGCTTAACTCGTTTGGCAGTACATGCATATACAGAATTATTATTTGAAATCACACCATGCATATCAATTTCAAAAATACCATCACGTGGAATAGCATTAAAATAAAATATATTATTCTTAGAAAATGAAATACCAAGGTGCGTAAATGTAAGTTCAAAACCAACATCTTTCAAAAGAGAAACTAAAATTACATTGCTCGTAATACTAGGAGCATAATGACATTGTTCTAACAAAACAATAAGACCACTAGGTAGAGTAAGCTCATAGGTGCCAATAGCTTCGACAGCAGCTCGAGCCCCATTGCCCACTCTTAAGTCTAGTATGTTGTTCTTCAGTCTCTTACTTCTTCTTATTCCCTGCATATTGTTACAGATATGAGTACCACAATCAGTATCAAAAATCCAGGAATCACTAGAAAAAGTATATAGCTGTATATGAAATATACCTGATTTGCTGGTCTGGCCAGCTTTGCCTTTTCTCAACTCAGATAGGTAGGAAGGACAGTTCCTCCTCCAGTGGCCAACTTTTCCACAGTGGAAACATTCGGCGTCTTTCGCTGGGTTTTCTTTCTTGAGAGGTGGTGGAATCTTTTTCTTAGCAAGTGACTTGCCTTTTCCTTTTCCCCAATTTTTCGGCTTATTCTTTCTCACCTTACCATCCCTAATCAACAGGACACCTGGATTGGAAACCTTATGTGGAATATCCTGTTCAGCAGTTTTGAGCATCGAGTGCACCTCTGCCAGAGATTTCTCCCAACCTTGCATATTGTAATTCATCACAAATTGGTGATACGATTTTGGTAGTGAAACCAAAACTGTGTTCACAGCCAAGTTAGGCGGCAAGGTAGTTTCAAGTTTTTCCAATCGGTCAATGTAGCTTTTCATTTTTAAGACATGAGAGCTCACTGATTGACCCTCCTCCATTTTGCATGTTTGAAGAAGCTTATAAGTTTCATATAACTCTTGACTAGCCTGTTTCTGAAACATATTTTTCAGCTCATTCATCATATCATATGTTGTACGATCTTCCATTTCCTTTTGAAGGTCAGAAGTCATACTAGCAAGCATGATTAAAGCTATCTTCTCTTGCTCATCAAACAACTTCTGATAAGCATTCTTTTGAGCAGCAGTAGCTGTCTCAGGAGGAGCTTCGGGTAAGGGTTCTTCAATTTTGTTCAACTTCCCTTCAAATTTGAGAACAATTCTCAGGTTGCGGTACCAATCGAGGAAGTTTGAACCATTGAGTTTCTCCTTCTCCAACAAAGAACGGAGGTTGGTTTGGTTTTCGTTTTGATTGTTTGACATCTACAAAAGAACAAGATTCAATTTTAGTATTTTCGATATTGTACCTTAATAAATTAACTACCCAGGTTTTAATATATTTAAAAACAATTAATTTACGAAAGCCTAAGATCCACATAGAGGTTCAATAACTACATCTGTTGATCAGCTAGCGGTTATAGAGTCTATTGGTAGGTAGTGGTTACTAATGGCATCACAAGTGCAACTCTTAGATCTTTATGGGACTTAGAAATATGTGTAATTTTACAAACCACTATTATCTACTAGCATGTTTGTCCCATCCTTGCCTCGAACTCAGGTCTCACCATGAATACGATTAAGTCGTCCAATTTGAAAACAGTGGAAATTCAGCCTAGTCTCACTCGTAACTGAAAATTCACCTCGTGGCTATAATTCAATTAGGTCTCACCATAACCAAAAAATAACGAGGAGTGTTTGCAAGCTCATTGGATGGCATGACTTAAATTTGACGGGTATTTTAAAATTGTTTGTGTTAACGAATAATGCATGCACACAAGATTTGCTACACTATTTGTTAAAAACCATATCAACCAATTATATATATGTCGATCGTGCTTAGCATCTAGTTTGTTATTTTATATATAAAAATAACAAATTCACAAACATGTATCGTTTTAAAACAATTTTAAAAGATTTCGGTCATACATAATTTGTGTTTCAAAAATCATTTAACTTTAAACTCGTTAGAGTTTAACTTTTAAAATCATCAATTTTAATCTTTGAAACTTTTTCCGATTTTATTTGATGTTTTCATCAAAAACATTTAGCATATGTTCTAATCAACAATTATGTATAATGCAAAAATAAAACACAACCATATCATGCATCACACACACATAGCCTAGCCCAAAAATCCTATGCTCGATCCCATGAGTCGACATGGGATCAAGAGGTCAAACTAAGGGTAATATCGTAGCTCCCACTTGATTCAAGAATCAAGTGAAAACTTGACAAACGCAAACGTTGTCAACTTGACGTGTTCGCCATCTTCTAAGCCAAAATCATGTTGTATTTTATCTTCAATCATCATCTTGTTACAATTATTTTAATTTAAAAATACAACTAAACTAGTACTTTTACAAATTGAAATAAACTTAAATACAATACTATGAAAATGAAAAATAAATATAATACAATTTTGGCTTCAAAATGGCCTTTCTAATAATACAAATAATCAACATGACATAATATTGCCGTAATCAACAATCACAACAATCATACATAGGTCGGGGCATTATGGGCTATGTGTGTAATCACAATTCTAATAACTACATTATTAAAAACTACATATGGCTTGTCCATGGTTACAATGCATGTGTTCAACCATGAAATGAAATAAGTAATAATTATTCAAGCCATAATATATAAATTTAAAATTTATAACAGTGATATTTTTTTTCAAATCTTATTTGTGCCTCATGAAATTTAATTTAAAACAAACATGTTTAAATTATATAAAAAAAAAGTTTTTACTTTTTACCAATTCACCACAAAACTAGATCTGAGAAAATCACGTGACAATTAAAATGGTGTAAAAGCGGCTCGGATACCACTGATGGAAAATCGTGTGTACTTTTTATTCAGATTAACGCAGCGGATAGTTAAAATAAACTTATTTTACATTACAAAACATACACACGATTAACGGTTCTATTAGATCCAGTTACACCACTAATAATTGTCAACATATATAAATTCACAAAGTGAGTAAACGATATACCTTTCCTGAAGAAACGGATTGTAGGAGAGAAACTTACGATCAATAGTATGACCGTTTCTTTGGATAGTCCACACTACACTTCAAACGATCGTCAATGGATTCTAGTCCAAACCCCAAGTAACTTATTATAATAATCAAATTATTATAATAACTAAATAAATAATATACTCCGTATAAAATGGTTATGTGTTTGTTTTCAAAAACCAAAATCAAGTGTGATATATTTGTTTAGGTACTCGTGAATGTTTGCTTTGGTACTTGTGAGTTAACAAAACACATACACGATTTCTATTGAGGTATTTTTATTTTTACTACACTATTAACTTCCAGCTGATCAATATCTATGTATATTCCTTTTTTTAAAACCAACTCCTCAATTGGTGAAGATAGAAAACATGTATAATATTATTTGTTTGCTTCTTCTTTTCCTTTACACATAGACATCCACTCAAAATGTTTTTGTTTTCTTTTTCTTGACTCAACTACTACACATGACTATTATTTCTATGGTCAGCTAGTGGATACGCATTTTAAAAGCAAACATAATATAGAGTACACATTTAGTGACTAATATATTTACTTGGGTGATAAATATATATATCTTTTGACGTCTAGGTGTATATGTGTGTGACCCCAAAGGCTCAAATAAATTTAGCCATATAGTTATGTGTTGTACTGATGTTAAAGCGAAGGGGTACGAAATAGTTATATTTTTATTGCGAAATACTATTAAATACGATACAATTTTACACAAGTTATTTATTTATTTATAGAGTGGATATACCTAAACCTTGCTACAACACTATAGGCAGTGTACCTAATTGTAGAGTAGTGCAGTTTTTAGTAAGTCCGGTTCGTTCTGCAGGGAGCTAGCCAAGTTTAACGCTATATTTTTTTTAAACTATATATATATATATATATATATATATATATATATATATATATATATATATATATATATATATATATATATATATATATATATATATATATATATATAAGTAGTATTATTATTATTATAAAAGAGGGTTTTTACCGTTTAATGACCGGTTTGTCGATTTTAAGTTCTAATGCAAAATACTAAAAATAAATATAACTTAATTTAAAGCGTAAAGTAAATGACGATAAATAAAAATACGATAAAATAAAAGTACGATAATTAAAAGTGCAATAATTTAAAGTACGATAAATAAAATGATGATAAATAAAAATGCGATAATTAAAAGTACGTTGAGATATAAAATAAAGGAATTATGCTTATTTAAACTTTCGTAATCATGATGTTTGACGTGTTGATTTTAATTTATTACCATGAGTTAATTGTCCTTTGTCATGGATTATTTGATATGTCCATCTGGTTTTGTTCATAATAGTCCATCGGTCATAATTATAAAGTGCGAGAGTCTTCGTCAAATTAATCTTATTACCCGAAGTCAAATATTCCAACTAATTTGGGATTCGAACTGTAACAAGGTCTTAATACTTTGTTTAATGAATACACCAGGTTATCAACTGCGTGTAGTCCAAGGTTTTAATACTTTGTTAACAATTACACCAATTACCCTTGAATGTAATCCACCCCTGTTTCAACGAGTCCATTGACTATTAATCCACCCCCGTGTCCGGTCAAATGAACAATAATTCGTATTTATAAATATCCTGCTTACCGTACCCGATTAAGCATATGTGATTATATATAGATACGTCAAATTGTAACCTTTATATTAAATTAACGAGGTATCGTTTAGTTAATATAAAGCCCATTAATAGCCCATAGTCTAATTTCTACAAGTGTCGGTCTTTTGTCCAAACCCCAATTATGGTACAAAGCCCAATAACCTCGTCTTTAATATTTAGCCCAACATCATGATTACTTCGATTTAAATAAGCATAATAATAACTTAGCTACGAGACATTAATTTAAAAAGGTTGAACATAACTTACAATGAGTATTAATAGCGTAGCGTTACACGAACAGAGTTTCGACTTACAAACTTAAAACATTCGCCACTATAACCTTATTATTATTAAACTTAAATTAAAATTAAAATTATATATATATATATATATATATATATATATATATATATATATATATATATATATATATATATATATATATATATATATATATATTACGTAGATAGAAAGAAAGAAAAGGGATATGAAATCGATCAGAATGCGAGGCCTTTTATAGGCCCATTTTGAACTGTTGAACTCCGCGAGTGTGGTACTTCTCTTCTTCACAGCTCCGCAGTTGTGGAGCTTTGGATTCCAGCTCATCTCTTGATTAAAACGTGGGCTGCTTAAAAATATAATATATAATAATATATATAATTAATTATATATTATATTATATTCTTGTGCATAGTTGACTTGTAATTTTTGGTCCGTTGCGTCGCGTGCTGAAAGTTGGTTCATGTGTCGGTTCAGGATTTTCGAAAGCCTTTTCGTACGATTTAATATCTTGTACTTTGCATTTCACAGCTTGTACTCTTGTCATTTTTAGACGTTTCTCATCAATAATTTGAACCACTTGGATTGTACTTTGTACTTTTTAGCTTTTTGGTCATTTGCGTCTTCAATTCGTCAAATCTGTCTTTTGTCTTCACCTTTTATTATTTAAACGAATATCACTTGTAAATAGAACAATTGCAACTAAAAGCTTGTCTTTCTTGAAGGATAATGCTATGAAATATATGTTCGTTTTTAGCATTATCAAATATTCCCACACTTGAGCGTTGTGTAACATCCCGCGTTTTTCCGTTAAATTTATTTTTAACATCGTCTTTTTTTTAGAAAATATCTTTTGTTATCTAAATTCGTGTCTTTCGTTAACTTACGTTCTTAATATTCCCATTATTTAATTATAAGATCACTCGTTTACTCTAGCATTTTTAAAATAATTCGTTTGGTTAATTCCAGCACCCACTTTAAACTCGAGGGACCAAAGTTGGCTAGTGGGCAAACTAGTTGACTAGGTCAACTAGTCAACCCACCATCTCCACCACTCATTCATTTGAACACCCACCACCATTCTTACTACTTCCTTTTTCTCTCAAATCCTCTCAACAAAGAATCATCATCCAAATCTTTTCAAGGAAGCAAACATCAAAACAAATTACATATTCGCGATCCTCTCTTCATCCTCTACATTTTGGTACCAATTTCATCACATTTGGGTAATATTTATAAAACACTAGATTTCTCTAAATTCATTTTATATACTTGAAATGGTGTTAGTTAGTGTCTATGGCTTAAGTATAACATGAATATATGTTTTGTTTGCTCGATTTGTTGTTTTGGAGTAACTAGCATGAACTTGAAAATGGGTGTGCTTAATCTTTGATTTTAGATGAGTTAATGTTGTTAAATTATTAAAGTTCATATTTTAATTGTGTTACTAGTATCACTAGCTTCATTTTGATGTGTAGGTTGATTAAGAAAACTTCAAACACATGATTATTGATTTTTGTGAATTTTGGTTAGGGTTTGGTAGACTTAAAATGAACTTTTGATGTTTTGAATGCTATGAATTGTTATTAGTAAGTGTTTAGTTGTAATGTATGTTTCATTACCTTCAAAACGGCATATCATATGTGTGAATTGGGTTCCCGAATCTTAAAATGCATTTTGTGAACTTGAAACTTTGAAAATAAACCTTTAATGATCATTTGACGAGATTTTGGTTATTACAATTGATGTTTTTGCTTGATGAAAAGTGGTTAGTTGTGTTCCTCGTCAAAATACCTTTCCAACGATATAAGATACATGTTCTAAGTGTTTTCGGTTCACAAATTGTGTTAGTTTCAGTTTTGGTTCGTGCACTTGTGTGTTTCAGCAAACAGGGTCTGTATACTGATCTGGACGCCGTCCAGATTCTTAGATGCCATCCAGTACTTCAATGCTGGACGCCATCCAGCAAATCTGGACGCTATCCATGTAGTGACCCGAACTTTTCCATATTTTTTTATATTAAATGAAATTGATATTTACATGATTAAGCGTTTCCAACATGTTAAGCAATCAAACTTGTTAAGACTTGATTAATTGAAATAGGTTTTATATGGACAATTGACCACCCAAGTTGACCGGTGATTCACGAACGTTAAAACTTGTAAAAACTATATGATGACATATATATAGATATATATATATAGTTAACATGATATTATGATAAGTATGTATCTCATTAGGTATTTTAACAATGAGTTATATACATAAAAATGAGCCTATTGAATTAAGAAACTCGAAAACGATATATATAACGATTATCGTTATAACAATGTCTTACTAAATACATATGGATCATATTAAGATATTGATACACTATGTTTATTCATGATAAATGATAAGTAAATATATCATTAAGTGTATTAACAATGAACTACATATGTAAAAATAAGACTACTAACTTAATGATTTCGAAACGAGACATATATGTAACGATTATCGTTGTAACGACATTTAACTGTATATATATCATACTAAGATATATTATATATCATAATATCATGATAATGTAACAATTTAGAATTTCTTTAGATATAATAAACATTGGATTAACAACATTTAACAAGACCGTTAATCTAAAGGTTTCAAAACAACATTTACATGTAACGACTAACGATGACTTAACGACTCAGTTAAAATGTATATACATGTAGTGTTTTAATATGTATTCATACAATTTTGAAAGACTTCAAGACACTTATCAAAGTACTTTTACTTAACAAAAATGCTTACAATTACATCCTCATTCATTTTCATCAACAATTCTACTCGTATGCACCCGTATTCGTACTCGTACAATACACAGCTTTTAGATGTATGTACTATTAGTATATACACTCCAATGATCAACTCTTAGCAGCCCTTGTGTGAAAGGACCCGTTCATATACATTATAAACGATTCACAGTAGTTGATTACATTGCGAGGTATTTGACCTCTATATGATACATTTTACAAACATTGCATTCGTTTTTAAAAGACAATCTTTCTTTACATCGAAAATTGACAGGCATGCATACCATTTCATAATATCCACTATCCAACTATAAATTGATTTAATAATAATATTTGATGAACTCAATGACTCGAATGCAACGTTCTTCGAAATATGCTATGAAAGACTCCAAGTAATATCTTTAAAATGAGCAAATGCACAGCGGAAGATTTCTTTAACACCTAAGAATAAACATGCTTTAAAGTGTCAACCAAAAGGTTGGTGAGTTCATTAGTTTATCATAATCATTTATTTTCATCATTTTAATAGACCACAAGAATTTCATTTCCAGTTCTCATAAATATACGTCCCATGCATAGAGATAAAAATAATCATTCATATGGTGAACACCTGGTAACCGACATTAACTAGATACATATAAGAATATCCCCTATCATTCCGGGATCCTCCTTCGGACATGATATAAATTTCGAAGTACTAAAGCATCCGGTACTTTGGATGGGGTTTGTTAGGCCCAATAGATCTATCTTTAGGATTCGCGTCAATTAGGGTGTCTGTTCCCTAATTCTTAGATTACCAGACTTTAATAAAAAGGGGCATATTCGACTTCGATAATTCAACCATATAATGTAGTTTCGATTACTTGTGTCTATTTCGTAAAACATTTATAAAAATTGCGCATGTATTCTCAGCCCAAAAATATAAAGGGTAAAAAGGCAAATGAAACTCACCATACTGTATTTCGTAGTAAAAATACATATAACGTCATTGAACAAGTGCAAAGTTGGCCTCGGATTCACGAACCTAAATTAATTATATATATTTATGTGTTGGTCAATATTTGTCTAACAAATTAGGTCAAGTCATAGTGTACCACAATCCTAATGCTCGAGACTAATATGCAAAAGTCAACAAAAGTAAATTTGACTCAAAATAATTTCCAAAAATCTATACATGATTAATATATAGTTTAAATATCGTTGTTTTATATTTTTAAATATTTTTAAAAGATTTATTAGAGTAAATAATATAATTTATTTATTAATAAATAAAATTTTATATTAAATTTATATAATAAAATATACTTTTATATATATTAAGTAATAAAATTTATAGGGTTCATTTAATATCATAAAGATAATATGATAGGTATTATTAAAGTAAGTTATTACACGTAGTAAAATATGTTTGTATCACATATTTATTTTATAAAATAATATCTATAATGATAGTAAGTAAAAGTTGTATTATTTTGTAATAATAATTATTATTATAAAAATATCAATATTTATAATTACTAAGATGACGTTATGATAAAACGATAATTCTAATTATGATAACTTTAATATTTACGATAATTTTTAATATTATCTTTAAAATAATAATAATAATGATATTTTATAGTAACAATGACATTTCTATTAAAATGATAATTTTTGTTAAAATGATAGTTTTAATACTAACGATACTTTTAATAATAATAGTAATGATAAAAATAATAAGAACGATAATTTTATCTAAATCAATATCTTATAATATTTTAATTTCATCATGATACTCTTACCCATTATTTCCTAATCGTTTCGTTTAATAGCTTTTAATCGTCTTTTATATCGTGTTCATAATAATGATAATAATAGTAATCAAAATAATTAGGTGTTACAAATATTTGTTTTAATTACACTAATATTAATAATGATAGTTACTATAACATTATTTACGATAATACTAATAATTATCTTAATGATAATATAGTAATAATAATAATAACAATAACAATAACCATTTTTAAATAATGATATATATATTAATAATGATAATAATAATAATAATACCAATAATAATAATAATAATAATAATAATAATAATTGGATAATAATAATAATACTAATTATAACTTTAACGATAATAACGATAGTAATAATAAAAAAAAATAACAATTTTTAATGATAAATCCCTTTTATTGATAAAGATAATAATAATGATAATAATAAGATAAAACTAGAACGACGATAAAAACGACGATAATAATAATCATTTTTAATAAAAATATCGAAAATTCAATTGATTATAACTTCTAATCCGTTCATCGAAACCATTCGATATCTAAAGGAAAAGTTCTTAATTTTTCGCTAGCTTTCCAAGGACATGCATATCTTATACCTTATCTCAACCGCAAGTGTAACTAATTCAACATTCAACCTAACCTGTCTAATGGCAATATCAAAAGTACAAGCATGCATAATCCTAAATACTCGAGCACTAGTCAGGGATACACTATTAGTATGTAAAAGTTAAATTATGAGTACTCACGTATCAATATTGAGATTCAATATTGCAGGAAAGGTACGTAGACGCAACGGAAATGATAAACACTATATTAACCTCACGAGCATACCCATGATCCATACTCAATCACCTCCATAGCTATAACCCATAATTTCCTTAATCCTATCCCACTCGAAAAACAATTTCGAAATCACTCGGACAGCACTCCGTCGTAATATTTTATGTATACTAATAATATCTTGAAATAATACGGAGTAAATATATATATGTAAATCAATTTAGAGAGTTTAGAGAAAAATATTTTCAAGTTTCTATGAAATAATGAAACCTATTGAATTCTATTTATAATAGATTTTTGAATTATTAAAGTGAATTATTAAAGTATGAATTATTAAAGTGAATTATTAAAGTATGAATTATTAAAGTGAATTATTAAAGTATGAATTATTAAAGTGAATTATTAAAGTTAAAGTAAAGTAAAAATAAAGTAAAGGTAAAGTTTAAGTATAGTAAAAGTATAAAACTATGTACGTATAATACGCGTATAAATATATAATATTAATTTAAATCGTTATATATATTTAATAAAATAAAATAAAATATCGTTATCTTTATCATACTAGTTAAGTAATGAGTTGTCAAAAGTAGTTCCAGATATTTATAAAAGTTATATACGTTTTAATAATAAAGTTCTTTTTAAACTGAAAACGTTTTTGTACGTTTGAAACTAAATAGATCAATCGAGTCTTTATGAGATTCAATCTTCCACTATCCTTTGTCTAGTTCTCAATGATTGATAATTTGTTCTTATTTATAAATCACTTTACCATTTTCCGAATATTGTTAAAATGGAAAGATTTCTCAAATCAACGTGGGCATTTCAACAGAGACTTGTAATCATAATTCAATATATCTGATAATTCAATCATTTGATCTTATCTTCTAATTTCATTGATAAACATTTTGAAACAGATACAATCATATAAAGTATCTAATCTAATATTTTGTTTACGTTTCAAGTTATAATATATATACACATATACATATATAATCATATTCGTTTAATGGTTCGTGAATCGATGGAACTTGGTCGAGGTTTAATGAATGTATGAACATAGTTTAAAATTCTTGAAATTTAACTTAACAAATATTGCTTATCGTGTCGAAAACATATAAAGATTAAAGTTTAAATTTGGTTGAAAATTTCCGGGTTGTCACATTGTGAGTCACCTAACACATGTGGAAACCATCATTTGGCAACTAGCATGAAATATCTCATAAAATTATAAAAATATTAGTAATCATTCATGACTTATTTATATGTAAACAAAATTACACATCCTTTATATCTAATCCATATACCAACGACCAAAAACACCTACAAACACTTTCATTCTTCAATTTTCTTCATCTAATTGATCTCTCTCAAGTTCTATCTTCAAGTTCTAAGTGTTCTTCATAAATTCTATAAGTTCTAGTTTCATAAAATCAAGAATACTTCCAAGTTTGCTAGCTTACTTTCAATCTTGTTAAGTGATCATCCAACCTCAAGAAATCTTTCTTATTTACAGTAAGATATCTTTCTAATACACGGTAATACTCATATTCAAACTTTGATTCAATTTATATAACTATAACAATCTTATTTTGAGTGATGATCTTACTTGAACTTGTTTTCGTGTCATGATTCTGCTTCAAGAACTTTCAAGCCATCCAAGGATCCTTTGAAGCTAAATCCATTTGTCTCTTTTCCAGTAGGTTTATCCACAAAACTTGAGGTAGTAATGATGTTCATAACATCATCCGATTCATACATATAAAGCTATCTTATTCGAAGGTTTAAACTTGAAATCACTAGAACATAGTTTAGTTAATTCTAAACTTGTTCGCAAATAAAAGTTAATCCTTCTAACTTGACTTATAAAATCAACTAAACACATGTCCTATATCTATATGATATGCTAACTTAATGATTTAAAACCTGGAAACACGAAAAACACCATAAAACCGGACATACGCCGTCGTAGTAACACCGCGGGCTGTTTTGGGTTTGATAATTAAAAACTATGATAAGCTTTGATTTAAAAGTTGTTCTTCTGGGAAAATGATTTTTCTTATGAACATGAAACTATATCCAAAAATCATGGTTAAACTCAAAGTGGAAGTATGTTTTTCAAAATGGTCATCAAGATGTCGTTCTTTCGACTGAAATGACTACCTCTTACAAAAACGACTTGTAACTTATATTTCCGACTAAAAACCTATACTTTTTCTGTTTAGATTCATAAAATAGAGTTCAATATGAAACCATAGCAATTTGATTCACTCAAAACGGATTTAAAACGAAGAAGTTATGGGTAAAACAAGATTGGATATTTTTTTGATTGTTGTAGCTACGGGAAATATTGTAACAATTCTATACAAATCATATCCTAGCTAACTTATATTGTATTATACATGTATTCTAATATATTATATAATCTTGGGATACCATATACACGTATACAAATGTTTTGACATATCATATCAACCCATGTATATATATTATTTGGAACAACCATAGACACTCTATATGCAGTAATGTTGGAGTTAGCTATACAGGGTTGAGGTTGATTCCAAAAATATATATATACTTTGAGTTGTGATCTAGCCTGAGACGTGTATACACTGGGTCGTGGATTGATTCAAGATAATATATATATCGATTTATTTCTGTACATCTAATTGTGGACAACTAGTTGTAGGTTACTAACGAGGACAGCTGACTTAATAAACTTAAAACATTAAAACGTATTAAAAATGTTGTAAATATATTTTGAACATACTTTGATATATATGTACATATTTGTTATAGGTTCGTGAATCGACCAGTGGCCAACTCTTACTTCCCCACGAAGTAAAAATCTGTGAAAGTGAGTTATAGTCCCACTTTTAAAAACTAATATTTTGAGATGAGAATACATGCAGTTTTATAAATGTTTTATGAAATAGACACAAGTAAATGAAACTACATTATATGGGTGAATGATCGAAGTCGAATATGCCCCTTTTGCTTGGTAACCTAAGAATTAGTAAACCGATCTACTAATTGATGCGAATCCTAAAGATAGATCTATTGGGCCTAACGAACCCCATCCAAAGTACCGGATGCTTTAGTACTTCGATGTTGTTTTTATCATGTTCGAAGTGAAAGGACCCGTCCTAATCCATCCGGACGAAGTCCATATTGATTATAAACGATTCACAACAGTTGATTACATCGCGAGGTATTTAACCTCTATATGATACATTTTACAAACATTGCATTCGTTATTGAAAAGATAAATTTTCATTACAACGTAAGTTGACGGCATGCATACCATTTTATAATATATCTAACTATAACTGGTTTAATAATAATCTTGATGATCTCAACGACTTGAATGCAACGTCTTTTGAAATATGTCATGAATGACTCCAAGTAATATCTTTAAAATGAGCAATTACACAGAGGAAGATTTCTTTCGTACCTAAGAATAAACATGCTTTAAAGTGTCAACCAAAAGGTTGGTGAGTTCATTAGTTTATCATAACAATCATATCAATATTTTAATAGACCACAAGATTTCATATTTCAATACACATCCCATACATAGAGATAAAAATCATTCATATGGATTGAACACCTGGTAACCGACATTCACAATATGCATATAAGAATATCCCCATCATTACGAGATCCTCCATCGGACATGATATAAATTTCGAAGTACTAAAGCATCCGGTACTTTGGATGGGGCTTGTTGGGCCCGATAGATCTATCTTTAGAGTTCGCGTCAATTAGGGTGTCTGTTCCCTAATTCTTAGATTACCAGACTTAATAAAAAGGGCATATTCGATTAGATAATCCAACCATAGAATGTAGTTTCGATTACTTGTGTCTATTTCGTAAAACATTTATAAAAGTTGCGCATGTATTCTCAGTCCAAAAATATAAAGGGTAAAAAGGCAAATGAAACTCACCTAATGTATTTTGTAGTAAAAATACATATGACGACATTGAACAACTGAACAATGCAGGGTGACCTCGGATTCACGAACCTATATCATTTGTATATA
>NC_092343.1:84365000-84377500 GCF_046630445.1 Rutidosis leptorrhynchoides
AATACTATATCCAAACTTGTAATTATATATTATTAGTTGTGGAAAATTTAATATTCATATCATATATTTTATCATGACTTTTATAGGATAGTTATTATTTATAAATTTCATATATTATGATATACATAATAATAATGATACATGTACATTATATTATATGTATATATATATATATATATATATATATATATATATATATATATATATATATATATTCATTTTTAATTTCATCTAATTATTTTGTATCTTATTTTATGTATTATAATTTATCATTTCAAGTTAATATACATATACTTACATTTATATATACATATTTATTTATAAACAATTGTTCGTGAATCGTCGGAAATAGTCGAGGGTTAAATGATTGCATGAACACAGTTCAAAGTTTTTGAGACATCAACAATACAGACTTTGCTTATCGTGTCGAAATCAAATAAGATTCAAGTTTAAATTTGGTCAAAAATTCTCGGGTCATCACAGTACCTACCCGTTAAAGAAATTTCGTCCCGAAATTTGAGTGAGGTCGTCATGGCTAACAATAAATTTGAGTGAGCTTTGAGTTGCTCTTCTCCCCATAAATCATTAATGACGTTTCATCCTTACGAGGGATGCGGATTGCTTTCTCAGCGCAAACAACTTCCGCTCTTGTTTTGGACATCCAGTCCATGCCAACGATTACGTCAAAACTTCCTAATTCTACGGGTATCAAATCGATTTTGAAGGTTTCACCAGCGAGATTCATTTCGCAACCATGGCAAATTTTATCGGCTTTTATCAGTTTACCATTAGCTAATTCAATAGTATATTTATCGTCTAGAGGTAATGATGCACATTTTAGTTTAAAACTAAAGTCTTTACACATATAACTTCTATCAGCACCCGTATCAAACATAATAGAAGCTAGTTGATTATTAACGGTAAACGTACCCGTGACAAGATTAGGATCCTCACGTGCTTTACTGGCACTAACATTAAATGCCCTCCCACGTGCGGGTTCTTTGTTCTTCTCCTTATCAGGGCATTGATTTATAAAGTGACCAGACTTCCCGCATCCAAAACATTTCTTGACATCGGTCAGTTTTGTCTTTACTTCAGAAACGGTGGCATAACAATCTTTCGCCACATGTCCTTTCTTGTTGCACTTATCACAGACCACTTGACAATAACCTGCATGATGTGTGTAACATCTTTTGCAGAACGGATGGGGTCCCTTATAGTTTGGACTTGCAGTTGCCCCATCTTGTTTACCTTTAAAAGTTTCTTGTTTCTTCAGGTGAGTACTTTTGCCCTTATAGTCTTCCCATTTCCTCTTTCCTTCAGTTGTCTTGACTTCGGTAATTGGTGCCTTAATCGAACTCTCTGTGATCTGGTCCATGAGTGGGTGTGCCATTGTCATGGCTTCCTGCATCGTATTCGGTTTGGACGATGTAACATTTCCTTTGATATTGATCGATAAACCGTCAATATACATTTCTATCTTTCGTTTCTCATTTGGCACCAATTCGGGACACAACAAGGCTAGTTCCATGAAACGCTTTTCATAGTTATTGAGATTCGCGCCGATAACCTTCAGATTACGTAACTCAGATTCCATTTTTCTGATCTCGTTTCGAGGACAGTACTCCTCGATTAGCATCTTTTTCAGTTCTTCCCAAGAGATATCATATGCCGTATCTATTCCTTCTGCTTTAGCATAATTGTTCCACCAAGTAAGTGCACCATCTTGCAACGTGCACGAAGCATACTTTGACTTGTCTCTGTTCGCACAATTACTGATTTTGAAAACGGACTCCATCTTTTCAAACCATCGGGTTAGACCGACTGGTCCCTCAGTTCCACTAAACGTCTGTGGTTTGCATCCTTGAAAAGTTTTGTATGAGCATCCGTTTCGTGAATTTGTGTTTACGGCTGCTGCTTTAGCTGCTGCTTCGGCTGTTGCTTTTGCTGCTTCGGTTGCAGCAATTCTTTCATTCACACGTTTCTCGACTAGTTGCTCAAACTCAGCATCCGACATTTGAGACATGTTTCTTCAATAAACACAACAGATATAATTTAATCATATAGAATATTATAGGTAAAATGAGTTGTCAATAGTTAATCGTAGCATATTAATAATATGAACCGATTATTATAAAAGCCTTTTCTTCTTATTAGCATTTTATAATTATTTCTAGGGTATTACCTACCCGTTAAGTTCATACATAATAGCTAGTACAAGGAATTAACTACTAAAATCCTAATAGTATTCCACTATGAAAAATTATAGCGAGTTACTACATTATTATGTAATAATAATAGTAAGAAGTAGTAATAATACAAATAATCATTCCATGCATTTATTATTAATAAACCAAAATAATACAATACCATACAATACTGATATTTTACATATGCTTATTTTACATAACAAGATAGAGTAGCACACATAAGTAATAAAATAGCGCATGGAAGATTTATGGTTGCGAGGTCGTTCATTCAGAACTATCAGAAACTTCTTCCCATTTGGTTCTCTCTGCCAATTGTTTGTGTGCACATGGTCCGACAGACATTCTGGCAGTGTATTTTATTTTTAGTTGGGGTTTTGAGGTACCCGTTACCTCAGTGGGTTTAATACAATAAGGGTGGTTACGGATCGAATGGTCCTGTTCTTTTTTAATAATTAAGGACATTTTATTATTGTGGTTGTTTTTATTATCTATAGCAAGTTGGAATTTCTCCTTAGTGATCTCTTTTATTTCATTAGCGAAATCCTCCTCCTTACTGATTTCGTCTGATGACGAACTGTCTGAGTCATGTGTAGGAGAATATGATGACGAACTGCAAGAATATGTACCGGTGGTCATGAACCGAAATCTGCCAGGCGTAATCGACACAACCCGCCCGTCGGCGGTATATCTGGACCAATGTCCATAGTTGTTTAGAAATGGACGATCCTCGTTTACTCCAGGGATCATGGGTCCATGCCAACGATACTGTGGCTCTGGAAAACTAAAGCTGGGTGGAGCTGGAACCTCCTCTGGGTTTACCGGGAGTTGAGATTGCCCGGCTAACACAATTTCTTCTTTAATAGGTATTGGAACGCCCTTTTTAGTTGTGGATAGAATAGATTCAGTGTCCGATTCCGAGTCGTACAAAATGATAGGACTAGAAGAAGTCATCTATCACATAATTGAAACAACAATTACGTTAGCATATAAATATATCACATATAATGTTTTTGACCAAATGATAAGTAAAAATCAGTAAAAACAGATATGGTCATAGTCCAGACTCACTAATGCATCCTAACAATTACCAGTTAAACACACTAATGTAATTTCTGGTTCCCTATGACCTCAAGCTTGGATACCAACTGTAACGACCCGTCAAAATCGCTATTGACGCGGCACGTTAATCATTGATTCCACAGTGAGGTTTTGACCTCTATATGATACGTTTTGATAAAATATTGCATTCATTAAAATAAGTAACTTTCTAAACATAGAAAGTTATAAACATGTGGGTAAGTGCTTAGGTATAAGCAAAACCCCGAAATACATAAGTCTTTAATTTACAGGTTGACATCACAGTCCAATTATTTATTACACAACGCAGTTTTATTTTGAATGCAATAAACTTTGTACAAAGCATGAGAGACTCCATGCAGGCAACAAGCATATCACAGCGGAAGCATTCTAAGAACCTGAGAATAAAATATGCTAAAAAGTTAACACGAATAACATACGTCCGTTAAAAGGCTAGCGCTCTAGCTCGGACGGGGATGTCAAGCCCTATGGATCCATATACAATTATTCGCGCCCACCAGTCCATATCCTATGTACTGGCAGCTACTAGTTACCAAAGCTAAGGGATTTTCGGTTTAACTCAGTGTAGAATTTAGTATGTACTTGTGTCTTATCGCGTTTAAAATAAATTGCATGTATTCTCAGCCCAAAAATATTTAAAGTATTTAAAAAGGGAGACTATAACTCACAGTTCAATATTGTGATTCAATATTGTAGGGAAATAGCGTAGACATAATGATGGTAGACGACTGTATGGTTGGCCTTGGATTCTAGAACAATACCCCGAACAATACCCAATATTACCTTAGCTTGAAACGATTTGAAACCCGAATTAAAATACCCTCGTAAATACCTTATTATTATTAAACTTAAATTATAATATTAAAATTATAAATATCTTATCGTCAAATTACCAGAATATTCGGGAAAGATAGAACTATCAAGAAAATATGTTCTTGATATTTTTATATATCAGATAAAATGTAAGAGTCGTGTAACATGGCACATGATGACATTATAATCTGTGAATCATCATGTCCCATTTAGAAACTCAGCATGACTTACTGTAATATAATCACATTGATCAAGTGTCATTATATTATACTAACTCATGCACCAGTTCCCAACATTACTTCAGTAACATTCATATTTTAGGCTCGAAAGTTTACAGAATATAGAAACTAACAGTTTCTATATGATGTAATACTGAAAGCACGAAGAGATTAATGATTTCAGATAAGATTAGTCATAAAAATATCTCCAGAAATATGGAGGATATTTATATTGAAAGATACGATAATATCTCGGAATTTCTAAGATCCGCGGATGATAGAAACTATTGTCTGCAGAGGTTTAGAGTAAGGAGCAAGATATTCACTAAAGACTTTAGCAGACATTGAATCATTTGGATTCTTTGAAGTCAAACTTATTCTTTGTGATTTGTCCACGGCTTTCTTCATAGTTTCGTATAATCTGCTTTTCGGTACTAAATTTTCTATTGAATGTTTCCAATATAATGATACACAGGAAGCACGAAGAGGTATATAATTTTAGACGAGAATATTTATGAAAATATCCTTAGAAATATCGAAGATATTGATGATGATATTTTGGAATTTCTAAGTTCGATGGTTGATGGAGAAAGATTTTTCCGCAAGATTTTAACATGACTTCGGAGCAAGATAATCTCTAAAGATTTCATCGGATTCAGAACTACCTGGATTCTTTGAATATAAGGTTTGGTCCTTGCATTTGTCCTTGGTCTCCTTCACGGTTAGCTCAATCCATTTTTCAATACACAATTTTCTATCGAGAGTTCCTAACACTCCTTTCTTTATCATCAAACTTTTGGCCGTTTAGACCATCTACCATTTTTCTATTTCCTCTGCTTTTAATGCTATGATATCTAAATCATCGGTTATTAACCCGAGGTGGTTTTAGGAGAATTGTGTTTTTTTTAGATGATTAAACGCTGATGGTAATATGGTGGAATATGAAAGGTTCCCTGGTAACAATAAAAGAGCACCCGTATATATCAACGTTATAATAAGGTTGTTTCATACGAAAAGTCAAAGTTGTCTTGCTGGAGCTGTGACAAAACTGGCTATCTCGAACAGCAGATGCAAAGTTATTTTCGGTAATAATAACGCTAAAGGAATTAGCACAGTTATGTGTTGAACGTTTACTCAGTTTCCGAGAGTTTTTCAAGTGCATTACTATATGCATCAATCTTTTCTTTCGTAGATGGAGTGCGGTTGGTTCATCCTCTCGATTGAGGAGTTTTCAAGAATCATGAAAGGTTTGAACGCAGAATGTAATCGTGAAGATACAAATGATGTTGAAGACGAAATCAAGTGGCAAACTTGAAGAATTGTTTAGTTTCATATGTTATAGTCAATATTTTAATTCATTTTAATTATCGAATGTTATTAGTCTTTAGTCGATAGTCCACAGTTGACAGTCTAATAATTCATTTTCATATATAATATTCGAATTAATTAATACGTGTCGTGACCCGTATACGTCTCAGACTCGATCACAACTCAAAGTATATATATTATTATAGAATCAACCTCAACCCTGTATAGAGAACACGATTATTACTACATATAGAGTGTCTATGGTGATTCCAAATAATATATATAGATGCGTCGATATGATATGTCAAAACCTTGTATACGTGTCCCGATATTTAAAGTGCGTAAAATAAATACAGAAATTAAATGACGATAAATAAAATGCGTAAAGTAAATAACAGAAATTAAATAACAATATATAAAATTGCGAGAATTAAAATTGCGATAAAATAAATTGCGATAATTAAATTGCGATAAATAAAATGTAATATGGAATTAACAGTTAGCTAGGAACAGTTAGCTAGGATTTTGTTAGCGTGGTTTCTTAATAAAATTTAATATTGTTAATTAGTCTGTTTCTAATCAATTTTTATTGTGTCCATTATTTCTTCATTATGCCACTTGTTGGATTCTGATAGGTCAAAATCCAAATATGAAATTGAATTTGAATGAAAATAGTTATTCTTTGGTGAACGGATACGTATCTCGGTGGTTGTAAATAGGATAGTTGTAACGACCCGTCAAAATCGCTATTGACGCGGCACGTTAATCATTGATTCCACAGTGAGGTTTTGACCTCTATATGATACGTTTTGATAAAATATTGCATTCATTAAAATAAGTAACTTTCTAAACATAGAAAGTTATAAACATGTGGGCAAGTGCTTAGGTATAAGCAAAACCCCGAAATACATAAGTCTTTAATTTACAGGTTGACATCACAGTCCAATTATTTATTACACAACGCAGTTTTATTTTGAATGCAATAAACTTTGTACAAAGCATGAGAGACTCCATGCAGGCAACAAGCATATCACAGCGGAAGCATTCTAAGAACCTGAGAATAAAATATGCTAAAAAGTTAACACGAATGTTGGTGAGTTATAGGTTTAATTGCTCGAGTCATAAACATATATAAAGATAGACCACAAGATTTCATCAAAAGTTAATAGATTCTACGTAACAGAGCACCCTGGCAACTAAACTTAACGCTATAGTGATAATTACCCCATTCGTTTTAATACACGCAAACCAACGTGTCTTAAACTCAAATAACATACGTCCGTTAAAAGGCTAGCGCTCTAGCTCGGACGGGGATGTCAAGCCCTATGGATCCATATACAATTATTCGCGCCCACCAGTCCATATCCTATGTACTGGCAGCTACTAGTTACCAAAGCTAAGGGATTTTCGGTTTAACTCAGTGTAGAATTTAGTATGTACTTGTGTCTTATCGCGTTTAAAATAAATTGCATGTATTCTCAGCCCAAAAATATTTAAAGTATTTAAAAAGGGAGACTATAACTCACAGTTCAATATTGTGATTCAATATTGTAGGGAAATAGCGTAGACGTAATGATGGTAGACGACTGTATGGTAGGCCTTGGATTCTAGAACAATACCCCGAACAATACCCAATATTACCTTAGCTTGAAACGGTTTGAAACCCGAATTAAAATACCCTCGTAAATACCTTATTATTATTAAACTTAAATTATAATATTAAAATTATAAATATCTTATCGTTTACAGAAGGAAGAAAAGAAATTGGGGTGAGTAACTCGTCGAACAAACTGGCGTATTTATAATACTTTTTCATTTACTGTAGCTCATGCGATCGCATGAGTTTTCAGTGTTTTTGCCATGCGATCGCATGGCGTTTTGTTTCTAGTTCGTCGACATCAAATAGTGCTACTGTAGCAATTCACTGTAGCAAAGTCAATTTTACTGTAGCAATTCACTGTAGCAAAGTCAATTTTACTGTAGCACTGTAGCAAAGTACGATTTCACTGTAGCAAATAGTGTTTTACTGTAGGAAAGTCATTTTTACTTGTACATATACATATATACATACATATAATTGTTCATGAATCGTCGAGAGTAGTCAAAGGTAATTGTATATATGAACAGTTCTAAAATTTTGAGACTCAATCTAACAGACTTTGTTTAACGTGCCAAAATAATAAATCGTATAGAGAATTGGTTTAAATTAGTCGAAATTTTCCGGGTCATCACAGTACCTCCCCGTTAAAGAAAATTTCGTCCCGAAATTTTTGAGTAGTACCTGTTTCATGAGCGATATCAGTGAACTAATGTGGATACTTTTGCTTCATTTGATCTTCACGTTCCCAAGTAAACTCGGGTCCTCGTCTTGCATTCCAACGAACTCTAACTATCGATATTTTGCTTTGTTTTAATTGTTTGACCTCACGGTCCATGATTTCAACAGGTTCTTCGACAAAATGGAGTTTATCATTAATTCGTATTTCGTCAAGAGGAATTACGACATCCTCTTCAGCTAAACATTTCTTCAAATTTGACACGTGAAATGTGTCGTGAACACTACTAAGTTCTTGCGGTAGCTTTAATCGATAAGCAACTGCTCCAATTCTTTCGGTGATTTTAAAGGGTCATACGTACCTAGGACTTAGCTTTCCTCGTTTACCGAATCGTACAACGCCTTTCCAGGGTGACACTTTCAACATGACTTTGTCGCCCACTTGAAATTCTAGCGGTTTTCTTCTTACATCAGCATAACTCTTTTGGCGACTCATGGCCGTTTTCAATCGCTGTTGTATTTGAATGATCTTTTCGGTGGTTTCGTGAATAATTTCTGGTCCAGTAGGTTGTCTTTCTCCTACTTCACTCCAACAGATAGGAGATCTGCACTTTCTACCGTAAAGTGCTTCAAATGGTGCTGCGTTGATGCTCGTATGATAGCTGTTATTGTATGAAAATTCTGCCAACGGTAAGTGTCGATCCCAACTGGTTCCAAAGTCAATCACGCATGCCCGTAACATGTCTTCCAATGTTTGTATTGTTCTTTCACTTTGACCATCTGTCTGTGGGTGATAAGCGGTGCTCATATCTAATCGAGTTCCTAATGCTTTTTGTAATGATTGCCAAAAACGTGATGTGAATCGGGTGTCACGATCAGATATGATGGAGATAGGTACACCATGCCTGGAAACTACTTCCTTCAAATATAGGCGTGCTAATTTCTCCATACTGTCTGTCTCCTTTATTGGTAGGAAGTGAGCTGATTTAGTTAGACGATCAACTATCACCCAAATAGTATCATGACTACTTGCAGTCCTTGGTAATTTCGTAATGAAATCCATGGTTATTCTTTCCCATTTCCACTGCGGAATTTCTGGTTGTTGTAGTAATCCTGACGGCTTTTGGTGCTCAGCTTTGACCTTTGCACACGTCAAACATTTGCTTACATAAGTAGCAATTTCTGTCTTCATATTAGGCCACCAATAAAACTTCTTGAGATCGTGGTACATTTTCCCATTTCCTGGGTGAATTGAGTACCTCGTTTTGTGTGCTTCATCCAGTACTAGTTGCCTTAGGTTACCATGTTTTGGTACCCATATCCTACCAGCAAAATACTGGGTTCCATCGGCTTTTACTTCAAGTTGTTTTTCTAACCCTTTGCTCATTTCGCCTTTTTCGTTTTCTTCTTTTAAAGCTTCTAACTGTGCTGCTTGAATTTGCTTTGTGAGATCAGTACGAATTGTAATATTCAAAGCTCGAACCCTAAGAGGTTTTACTCTTTCTTTTCGACTTAAGGCATCAGCTACAACATTAGCCTTTCCGGGGTGGTAACGGATTTCACAATCGTAATCGTTTAACAACTCTACCCAGCGACGTTGCCTCATATTGAGTTGTTTTTGATCAAAAATATGCTGAAGACTCTTATGGTCAGTGTACACTGTACACTTGGTGCCATATAGATAGTGTCTCCATATTTTGAGTGCAAAAACTACTGCTCCAAGTTCTAAATCATGCGTCGTATAGTTCTTTTCATGAATTTTTAGTTGTCGTGAGGCATATGCGATGAATTATGTGCGTTGTATTAATACACATCCTAAACCTTGGCGTGAAGCATCACAATAGATCACGAAATCATCATTTCCTTCCGGTAATGACAAAATGGGTGCAGACGTTAACTTCTTCTTTAATAACTGGAATGAGGATTCCTGTTCTGTGGACCAATCATACTTCTTTCCCTTTTGAGTCAATGTAGTTAAGGGTTTGGCGATTACTGTAGCACTGTAGCAAAGTACGATTTCACTGTAGCAAATAGTGTTTTACTGTAGGAAAGTCATTTTTACTTGTACATATACATATATACATACATATAATTGTTCATGAATCGTCGAGAGTAGTCAAAGATAATTGTATATATGAACAGTTCTAAAATTTTGAGACTCAATCTAACAGACTTTGTTTAACGTGCCAAAATAATAAATCGTATAGAGAATTGGTTTAAATTAGTCGAAATTTTCCGGGTCATCACAATAGTGAACAACTGTTAAATCAGATTCGAAGAATATACAGTGTAACTTATTAATGTGAAATATAAATATTCCTCGGGTATTACCTACCCGTTAAAATATTTTCACCATTGACAGTTTGTACAATAAGAATTTTAATTACAATCTTTATGAAAACATATATACATATTTATTTTCTTCAGACGTAATTATGGATTTAATGAGTCAATGTGATATTAAACTCATCAGATTTACGGCTAGAACTAGAGTACATAATCTCTAAAATATTAGAGATTACATAATCACCATGAAGGACGAAGATAGTTTATGTAGAACGATTCGTAAAACGATTCATAGAATGATGATTATGCTTGAGGTATAGATTGCGAGGTTGAGACATGTGATGATGTTGTTGTTGTTGGTACTCCTTGGTATCCATGGTGCGTATGACGTTGATGTTCGAGGTATATATTAAGATGTTGAGGTGTGGGATGCAGATGTTGATGTTGGTGGTGGTGATGGTACTGTTGACATTGGTGGTACTGGTTATGCTGCTGGTGCTGCTGCTGGTGTTTGTAACCTTTGCACCATATTTTCCAAAGCCACTACCCGAGCGCGAAGCTCGTTGACTTCTTCTATTACATCGGGGTGATTTTCGGTTCAGACTAGCGGATAAATATAATCTAGAATTTGGTATAGTATATAATCGGGGCGAGATACTCTGGAAATGAGAGAAAAGATGGTGTTTCGAACAGGTTCACCGGTAAGTGCTTCAGGTTCTTCGCCAATAGGGCATTGTGGCAGATGGAAAGGATCACCTTCTTCTTGTCTCCAATGATTGAGGAGGCTACGAACCCATTAGATGAATTGGGGATGGATAATTGGTTGATTCATTCTGGTTATACTGCTTTCGGAGTTCGAGTGGAAATCCATATCAGAATAGCTGGCAAAATAACTATCGGAATCTGAGGGACTCGAACTGGTTGAGGGATTCATCTCGTACGATCAGATGAAAGATTTTCGATAAGAAATAGATTATAGGATGTAGATTAGTACCCTACAATACATAATTTACATATGCATATATAATACTAAAATCCCATAAGTTACGGAGGGATCTACGGAAGCTATCAGGCAAAGGTAACAATAAGAGATATGCTAAGATATGAATTTAGCAGATATGCTAAGATATGAATCTTGTCTATACACTAATCATGTAATCAATGCAATAAAATGTGTCTAGACTAAGGATGATAAGCAAGTGATTTTTGACACGAAATATGTAACACCCCAGCTTAACATGACCACAATATTGTCTCTTTGCCCGCAGGCGCACGGCTTTTTCTTGGCGACCACATACGATATGCACTTTCCCAGGAGGTCACCCATCCTAGTAGTGCTCTGGCCCGAGCACGCTTAACTATAACGTACTCGCACTTTTACTCAGCATGTGGTCCCAAAACGCGTTGTGTCATTTAAGCGTGGGTATTACCTTATAATCCCATGATCACTCATGTATGTGGGCGATGTGGGATTTACCTAGGGTGTTACATTCACCCCCCCTCCCCCCTCAGGGACTCATCGTCCTCGATGAGGTTTGCCCCACCACCCCCAACGGCACATGAGTGGCTCTGATACCATTCTGTAACACCCCAGCTTAACATGACCACAATATTGTCCGCTTTGCCCACAGGCGCACAGATTTTTCTTGGCGACCACATACGATAAGCACTTTCCCAGGAGGTCACCCATCCTGGTAGTGCTCTGGCCCGAGCACACTTAACCATAACGTACTCGCACTTTTACTCAGCCTGTGATCCCAAAACGCGTTGTGTCATTTAAGCGTGGGTATTACCTTATAATCCCATGATCACTCATGTATGTGGGCGATGTGGGATTTGCCTAGGGTGTTACAAAATGATAAGTAAAACTTTTAACATGCAGACACGGTCGAAGTCCAGACTCACTAATGTATCCTAACGACTATCAGTTAGACACACTAATGCAAGACCTGGTTCGCTAGGACCATCGCTCTGATACCAACTAAAAGGACCCTTCCTAATCCATCCGGACGAAGTCCATATTGATTATAAACGATTCACAACAGTTGATTACATCGCAAGGAATTTAACCTCTATATGATACATTTTACAAACATTGCATTCGTTTTTGAAAAGACAAATTTTCATTACAACGTAAGTTGATGGCATGCATACCATTTTATAATATATCTAACTATAACTGATTTAATAATAATCTTGATGATCTCAACGACTTGAATGCAACGTCTTTTGAAATATGTCATGAATGACTCCAAGTAATATCTTTAAAATGAGCAATTACACAGCGGAAGA